>NC_048272.1:1427795-1727451 GCF_009762535.1 Notolabrus celidotus | reverse complement strand
AGTCGGCCCGTACAGCTGCACCGTCTTCAGACTCTGGTGGTATGCCTCTAAAATACCCTCAATACCATTACAGTATGGATTTTCAATGTTTCCATTCTGAAAAGAGGAAAAACACGAAAAAATCTTTGTTACTGCATTGAACCATCAAAGAAATGCCCAAATCCTTAATTTCAGTTTCTTGATTATGTATGGTATGCTTTTTAAAAATGTGTGTGAATAAGAAAAGATTGACTTCACCAGTGGAAACTCATGTGAAACACGTCCATCAGGGGGCAGTTTGGCTCCAAAGCCCAGAGCTGGGAACATCTTGTCGCTGTCATAGTCCTGGATGATCTCCCCCACAGCTTTCAGGGCCATGGCGTAGGCGTTGAGCTGGTATGGGTTCATGTAGTGCAGCGAGGTGGACTGTGAGGGGTTACCTGTTGGCGAATCAATGGATGTTGAGTTCATTGTGGGTAATGAGGCACAGAGGTATTGTTCTTGCACTTCTGTTGCAATGACATGACATGACAAACAGTCTTGTTTGACACAGCCATGGATCACAGTTAACATGATTCCTGTCAGGTACAATGATTCCTCTGAACAAACCTCTGTGAGAATGGAACACTTCCAGATGACAAATTAATCGAGCATTCAGATATTAGGTTTGTCAATACCTATGACCTTTATAAATGTCTCCTCTGTAGCAACACACTGTGAAGTAATTTATTATCAGCAGCTTCAATAGTTGGTGTGTGATATGAAAAATAGAACTCCATGAGTGAAGTCACAGGTTATCTGTGCCCATCATTTGATATGATGCAACTGGTGACTGACAGCAGAAGTCTTCCTGATTGCCTGGTCAAGCTATGTGCTCACAGTTGATCGGATGTGGAAACCCGAGTGTGACATAAAATTGTAAGTCACCTTGACCATCACCACAATGAGAATTCTCAACACTGTAGGGCAATTTGTCATCCCCCAATCCCTTTATCCATACTGTTCCTACATCTGTTATGGGTCTAATTTTGAACCGTAACAATGGCTCTGTGCGTGCATAATCATCTCATGGCATGTGGTGTATGTATCATGGCATTTTATTACCCGGCTGTTAAATACTTTATTCTGATTGGTCTAAACCCCATAACAATGACAGTCAACTCTGAATATCAAGAGCGGCTTCAGGGACAACCAGGTCACACAAGTCATATCGAATTAGTCAGTGGAAAGGGTCCAACTCATCAATGTTTCACCTCCTCCTTGTGACAATGGGGCAAATCATGAGTCTCTTAGGGCATCGGTAAACAACACCAATATTTCAATATGGGGCGGCAGTAGCTCAGTCCATAGGGACTTGGCCTGGGAACCGAAGGGTCGCTGGTTTGAGTCCCAGTATGGACGAAATTTGGCAAGTGGACTGGTGGCTGTAGAGGTGCCCTTGAGCAAGGCACCGAACCTCCAACTGCTCTGGGTGCGCTGGTTGATGGCAGCATCCTCACTCTGACATCTCTCCCTAAGCATGTTTGTGCATTGTATGTATATACCAAAAAATATATGTATGTGTAGCATGTCCAAAAAATAGCACAAGTGAAAAAATTGAATTTCCCCCCTGGGGATTAATAAAGTACCTTTCTTCTTCTTCTATATTATGCAAAACTTATGTGGAGAGCACAGAATTTGAGATTTGTTAATGGCTTGCCAATCACCAGCAGAGAAAAGAAGACAATAGGAGGAAAACTGTGCAGAAACAAGAACGGTTTGTTTAAAGACACAACGGACTGAGTGAGACAGGTCGACGAAATTGAAGAAAACAGACACTGAGCAACCACAAACGGTGACACGGTATTGGCATTAACATGAAGGTGTCACAGAACTGTACGCAAGTCATGGTGTTCAGTCTGACAAACACACATTTTCAAAGGAATACCGCCATAAATAGGACGTGAGGTAGGGGAGAACGGGGTTGGTTGTCACACTTTTTACTGTTTAAATTGCACTGACAAGTGATAGGCCTACATAACTTAATGCATTTTAACATAAAATGAGGAACATGAACAGGAAACACATCTTTAGGCCAGCCTATATAACAACATAAAGAACAAAACAAATAGTCCTAATAATAATGGCCGACTCAACTAGGCTACATGCAGTCACTGTCGGAGTGTGCAGACCCTACATTTACCATCACTGTAACTCAAACTCATTTCTGGCTTGGACCAGCTTTTGTCATGCTGCTATAGGCCTAGACTGCTGGGGGAACTGGCACACTGACACACTGGGATCCTAGCTCACCCCCTTCCCCCCAACCCCCTCATCACTTACTTTAACTCTGCCTGTCCCATTAAAGTTACTAACCATAGACCTTTCTGGAGTCCCTGAGCTCCCTTGTCTCGTAGATTCCTCTGAGCTGCCGTAGACGTCCTCCCGCTGCGGACGATCTGGACTCCAGCTGATACGGACGTGCTGGACTCCAGCGGCAACAGCTTCTACGACTCGTCTCATCACTATCACTTCTCTCTCTTACTCCCCTCTATCTGTCTTTCCAGACCCAACTCGGTCGAGGCATGATGGCTGTCTAACATGAGTCTGGTCCTGCTGGAGGTTTCTGCCTGTTAAAAGGAAGTTTTTCCTCTCCACTGTAACTAGCTAAATACTGCGATGTGCAATGCTCATGATGGATTAAGGTGGGGTCAGACTGAGTCTTACCCTGTCTTGAGTTGGGTCTCTGTCCATAATTTGACATAGTGTGGTCTAGACCTCCTATGTTTGTAAAAGCGTCTTGAGATAACGTTTGTTATGATTTGGTGCTATACAAATAAAGATTGATTGATTGATTGATTGATTGATTGATTGATTGATTGATTGATTGATTGATTGATTGATTGATTGATTGATTGATTGATTGATTGATTGATTTCACCATGCATGATTTTGCCAACATAGGGGTTGGTTGTTACATGTGATAACCAACCCCACAGAGAATGTGACCACCAACCCCAACTGGATTTTTTTTGCTAGCATCAAAGCTAAGAACCATCTAACAACTACTTAGCTAGCTAATAAAAATCTAAACTATAGCTTTCCCCTCACACTTTGTAAGGGTAACACTTGTTTTGTTATAAACCCATCGTTTAAAAGCCTAGAAGAAAAATACTGAGGAGCTGAATATTTACAATTTGACATGAAAAACACAAAAAGTCCTCTCACCTCAATTTCAGCTGTCTTACTCCAGAGAAGACTATGTAGGTGAGCTCTGATCCTAATTCTGGAAATGTCCATACCCCAATTTGAGAGACAGCGCCCTCTGGTGGCGAGATATAACAAGTGTGCCAACCAACCCGTGTGACAACCGTCCCCGTTCTCCCCTACTGAACATGAGGGGCACGGCTGACTTGAGTGACTTGCGAGCACATCATAGCTGTTAGCCGAGAAGCTAAAGGACTACCTGAACTCTCTTGCCAGGTCAGACGAAAGTTAGTTTGAGGCAGCGTGGGTCAACCAATGGGTGACATTACTGAGACTACATCCATGTTTTATACAGGGTAAAAGCACTATATGACGCAGCTTCTCCATTATTGTTAGGCAGACAGAAAACAGAGTTATATCCAACAAAGATTATTCAGCTGTGATTCATTCCCAGCAGTGATTAGGCTTGTAATTCATTGTGTTTGATTCTGGAGTATCTTTGTTTTATCTGCTGAAAATCTCTCCTGCTTTGTCACTACTGGTACTACAGTAGGTAGAAGCTTTTTACCCAGACATGCTAAAATAGCAAGCTTCACTGTGTCCCCTGTTATGGTTGCTAAATGAGTTAAGCAAAAATCAAGTGGAAAATGGAAAATTCAAATGTTCCTCTAATAACTGATTAACAATGAGAAGCTCTTCTAGGCAGATTAGTCTCTGAGAGCAGTGTGTTCAGGCGTAATTAATGTCATAAGTACTGTAATTAGACCAAAGTGTGGTCCTTTCACACACTGACAAGTCTCTGTGTCAGGTTTAGGTTCTCCCCCCTTTTTGCTTTATTTGAGAAAACATGCCTGCTGTAACCTTCATTCAGACTGTATTGACATAGCATTTAGGAGGAAGTGCTATCTAGCAAAGGAAATCGCCTCTCTGTGACACAGTGTGTGTGCCCGCACTGTCAATGTGCGTGTGTGTGTGTGTGTGATTGATTCTAAGATTGGACATGTCACATTTAAAGAGCGTTACTATCTGGACCCCCTATACGCACACATGCACACATGCACACATGCACACATGCACACATGCACACATGCACACATGCACACATGCACACATGCACACATGCACACGTACACACGTACACACGTACACACGTACACACGTACACACGTACACACGTACACATACTTTGCTTGTAGAATCACTCACCATTAGATGCTGTGAAATCGATGGCCACAGTGAAATTGATCTGCGTCCTGGAACAGGGAGGGAGAAGAGGACATGAAAAAAATACAAACGACAGAGACCGGCCAGCAGTGAAATAAAAGCCAGGCCTCATTAAATTGCACTGCTGTCACACACATCCACACATATTCCTGCGTAAGAAATATGCAACCTAAAATAGCAGAACACCACACTTGAATTACAGCAATGATAAACCAACAAACAGATCAATATTAATTCTCCAATTCTTGCTTTTTCCCTATTGGTTAAGGTAAAAACAGTGCTCAATTGCAAAAGAAGATTTGACTAATTTCCCTCCTCTATTTATGTGACTTTTACCTCCATTAGGAGGAGTAGCAGGAGGTGCTGAGCAGCCTTCGAAACACTGAGCAGGGTAACAAGAAATTAAACCAATGGAGCACTAAAGAGCAAATCATAATCCAATTTTCCCTGCTGGTTAAGCACCCTCTTCTTCTTGCTAATTTATGACAAAGACATGATGCCTTCAGGGATGCTCACATAAGCCTCACATAATGTTCTATATAATAGGCATTTATGGGAAAGGCAAAAGAATGATGAAGTCATAAAATGAACATGTTAAAGATTCACATTAACCTTTCAATATGGGTGGTAAATATGCCACTGGCAGACTCTGCTAGCCTTAGCAGTAATTAAATATGATTTTATTAATTCATAAGAACTCCTTGATGTATCCTTGCATGCAAAGGAACGTTTTTAAAATGAACATCCACTCAGGATTTTGGTGGTTTTCTCTCTCTAAAGCAGGGGTGTCAAACATGCGGCCCGTGGGCCAAAACCGGCCCGCCAGAGGTTCCAATCCGGCCCGTGGAACAACTTTGTAAAGTGAAAAAATTAAAGAGACGACATTAGCTGCAATTTTTCAAAAAAGTAACTACTATTTCAAATTTGTCCTCTGGGGGTCGCATAAAGTCATAGTGCTGACAGAGCACACCTGAACGGCACTTTTTTTCTCAAAGTGAGAAAATAGATGACTTGCTGTTTGCATAATCTGGTTGAGATCATTAAGACTTTTTAGAGCACTATAAGATGATCAACTAACTACTAACACTAGCACTACACCACTGCCTACAACATTGTCCAGCAAGCAAACTGTTCATGCTGGAGCTGAGGGGTCCAAAATAATCAACTTTACCTTCTTCATTATTATAATCTATCTGTTCTTTTGCTGTAAACATAACATTCTGTGTCAGGTGAATGGGTAACATGTGTGTTTGGTGTGTTCGCAGCAAGTTTCAGGGCTTAAAGAGTAAAATATTCAGCCCACTATGAGACTAATGGCAAAAAAAACAACAGCTGTTTTTGTAGAAAGGTAGTTCATTGAATGTAAACATTTTCAGAATGTACTTGTAATGTTTTTTGCACTAAAACAAAGTGGAAAATTTAGAGTTGTCATTATTCATAGGGTTATTATGTTATTATTTTACTGGTCCGACCCACTTCAGATCAACTTGGGATGTATGTGGCCCCTGAACTGACATGAGTTTGACGCCCCTGCTCTAAAGGTTTGCTATGTGGATTTCTTGTCCACTCTGTGGATGTATTTCAATGTGTGTGAGCCTTTAAGCTAAAGGTCAATATGAGAAAAAGTTCAGACAGCTTTTGTAGTGTCTTCACACTCCTTGTACAATGACCCTGCTGGACACTTTGGCAAAATGACACCATTGTCTCTTTTGCTATTTTTTTTTTTTGTCTTTATTTCCTGTTTTGTTGGTGTCCTCTTTCTTACTACCGGGCTGAAGCTGTATTTGTGCTTTTCTATGCAGGAGATTGAAGCAAAATGTGAGCTTTTACTGTGATGTTACATAAATTTCATTAAACCACCCAACTTCTCCTGTCATGGTGTAAGGATTTCCCCGTGCAGGGACTTGGGGTAGTACCACAGTGCCAAAGTCTACAAGCCTTGAAGTTTTAATTTTGCAAATGAGATAATATTCTCTAAAAAAGAGAAGTGAAGACTGAAACTTTGCAACAATGGAGGCAAACATTTGGCTTTGCTTGACTGTACGTCTTAATTCTTGTTTGATTGGATTCATTGTAAATTAAAAAGACAACCACTGAGGTGTGTGAGCTTCATTATGAAGGGAAAAGGAGAACATAGATAACTTGATGAAGTTTGCCATCTCCTGTGATTGCTTTGTAAAGGGGATGATAC
Source organism: Notolabrus celidotus (assembly GCF_009762535.1). Classification (NCBI taxonomy): domain Eukaryota; kingdom Metazoa; phylum Chordata; class Actinopteri; order Labriformes; family Labridae; genus Notolabrus; species Notolabrus celidotus. Next base: position 1,720,871 of record NC_048272.1, on the reverse strand, counting down.
AGCACTTTTGCAAGTGTGATGAGAACCCTATAACTAACTTTGTATTAGCCCTTGTGAAGGTCCTCAATGATATTCATTTAAACACAGACAGTGGCAAAATTTCAGTTTTGGTATCACTTGATCTTAGTGCTGCTTTTGACTCAGTTGACCACAAGATACTACTGGACAGACTTGAAAACTGGGTGGGACTCTCTGGTGCAGTACTAAGTTGGTCCTATTAAATGACCGGGACTATTTTGTGTCTATAGGTAAATACACATCTGAGCGGATGAAAATCGTATGTGGAGTACCTCAGGGATCCATTCTGGGGCCTCTGCTATTCAACATCTACATGCTCCCCTTAGGTCAGATAATAAGAAACAACAAAATAAAATACCACAGCTATGCAGATGACACACACATTTACATCACCATATCACCAGGGGATTATAGTCCCATACAAACACTGAGTAAATGCATTGAACAAATCAATGACTGGACGAGACAGAACTTTCTTCAGTTAAACAAAGAAAAAACTGAAATGATTGTTTTTGGAGGAAGAAAGGTTAAAGGTTACAGCTCAGCTCCAATCTGCACAGATGAAATGTTCAAACCAAGCCAGAGACCTTGGTGTAGTCTTAGACTCAGACCTTAATTTCAGCAGCCACATTAAGACCATTACAAAGTCAGCCTACTATCACCTTAAGGATATATCAAGGATTAAAGGACTTATGTCTCAGCAGGATGCAGAAAAACTCCTCCATGCATTTATCTTTAGCAGACTAGACTACTGTAACGGGGTCTTTACAGGACTCCCTAAAAAGTCCATCAGACGGCAGCAGCTCATACAGAATGCTGCTGCTCGAGTCCTAACAAGGACCAAGAACGTAGACCACATCACTCCAGTTCTTAGATCTCTACACTGGCTTCCTGTCTGTCAGAGAATAGACTTTAAAATCCTGCTGATGGTTTATAAAGCACTGAATGGTTTAGGCTGATCTGCAGCTACTTTATGAACCACCTCGACCTCTGAGGTCATCAGGTACTGGTCTGCTTTCAGTCCCTAGAGTCAGAAGGAAACATGGTGAAGCAGCGTTTAGTCATTATGCACCACATATCTGGAACACACTCCCTGAAAGCTGCAGGTCTGCTCCAACTCTCACCTCTTTTAAATCAAAGACTAAGACTTTTTTATTTAACACTGCCTTCCTATCTTAGCTCATTTTAACTCACTTTAAATTAAAATTTTAATGTAATTTTTAATATATTTCTAATTTTCCTTTTCTTTTGTGTTTTATTATATTTGTCATTTTAATTATGTTCTTTTATGCTTGTCTGAATTTTTCCAATGCTTTTAATGTTTTAATGTAAAGCACATTGAGTTGCCCTCATGTATGAAATGCGCTATACAAATAAAGTTGCCTTGCCTTGCCTTTCCTTTCAAAAATACTCAGTTTATTAGGGAAGACAAGAATTCAACATGATAATTGTGTGCTTGTGTTAATGCTGCAAATATCTTGGACCCTTTCACTTGCTCCTCCATCTTCCAATTTCTGCAGAGCAAGAAGCTCTCCATGTGCAAGAACCAACTTCCCAACATGTCATACTGTCAGTGCCAGAGGAGTGTTAGGGGAGACGACTGATTCGGATAACATTTTGGTATCGTGGTCACAAAATCTTAATGTTATTGTGTCGTAGATCAGCAAAAGCCAGGACCTGTCAGTGGAATCTGTCACACTTGTCAGCCCTGCCACAGCCCATAAAACCCATGACAGCCTCCCCGCTGTGATGGGACAGAGGAGATCAAAGCACAGCTCAACCTGCCTGAAAGGATAACTTCACCTGAGACTTACTTAATATTCACATGCCAACCTCCATGTCTACACCTAAACTAAGGTTGAAGGGTTGATACCCACAGGCAAAGACAGTTCAGCCATATCTAGCACATTTTAACTGTGTATTTTCTAACTTAATGCAACAGACAGTATCTGCTGACAACTTATTTCTGCTCAACAGAGCTGCAGTATAACTTATGACTCTCTAGATATAATATTCTAACAACATTTTACCACTATGAATATCTTCTTAAGTTGTTATGCAGATGTAAATCAATGATCCCTTTAAGGTTACAATTTATTCTTTAAAGCTGGGGTTGGTAGTCTTGGGAAACTAGCATGAATTTGAATGTTGCATGTCTTCAGGACTGCACCGGTGAACATCCAGGGGTTGGACATCGAGAGGGTGGAGACCTACAAATACCTGGGTGTTCACCTCAACAATAAACTGGACTGGTCACACAACACCAACATCCTGTACAAAAAGGACCAAAGTCGTCTGCACCTGCTGAGAAGACTGAGGTCCTTCAGAGTGTGCAGGACTCTGTTACGGACATTTCATGACACTGTGGTAGCGTCTGCTTTCTTCTATGCAGTGGTCTGCTGGGGAGCAGGGAGCACAGACAGGGACATGAAAAGACTTAACAGATTGGTCAGGAGGGCCAGTTCTGTCCTGGGCTGTCATCTGGACTCCATAGAGGAGGTGGGTGAGAGGAGGATGTTAGCTAAGCTGACATCCATCATGGACAATCCCTCTCACCCCCTGCATGAGACTGAGGGGTCCCTGAGCAGCTCCTTCAGCACCAGACTGAGACTCCCACCCTGCAGGATGGAGCGCTACCGCAGGTCCTTCATCCCATCTGCAATCAGACTGTTTAACACCAGCACTGCTGTGTCCCTTTAATCAGCTGTTCTCATCTTTCATTCCACTACATGGAAGTTACTATGTGACTTGGCACATTCACAAAAAACTACTGTATCCATCTGAATCACACTTCATACTGTGTATGTTTGTTTTTAAAGAACCTGATGCAATTTTTATCGTGCAATAACTTACCTTATCTATTTATCAGATAGAAGTGTACATAGTGTGTATACATCTGTAATTGTTGCCATATTTTATTTCATTTTATTTTATTTCATTTTATTTTATTTCATTTCATTTCATTTCACTTTAATTTATTTTATTTCATTTCATTTCATTTCATTTCATTTCATTTCATTTTATTTTATTTTATTTTATTTCATTTTATTTTATTCTGTTGTATTTTATTTTATTTTATTCTTTATTTTATTTAATTTTATTTCATTTCATTTTATTTTATTCTGTTTTATTTTATTTTTTATTTAATTTAATTTTATTTCATTTCATTTTATTTTATTCTGTTTTATTTTATTTCATTTAATTTTATTTCATTTTATTTTATTTCATTTTATTTTATTTTATTTTATTTTATTTTATTTTATTTTATTTTATTTCATTTTATTTCATTTCATTTTATTTTATTCTGTTTTATTTTATTTTACTCTTGTCATTGCTATTATTACTGTTATTATATTTTTTAACTATGTTAGCACATTGTTGTATTCCCCTGTCCCTTGTTGTAAGCTGCTGTAACAAAAGAAATTTCCCCCAACAGGGGACAAATAAAGTATATCTTATCTTATCTTATCTTATCTTATCTTATCTTATCTTATCTTATCTTATCTTATCTTATCTTACCTTATCTTACCTTATCTTATCTATAGCATTAAACTAAGTGTCCCTCTTGCAATATATGAGTTGCCAAAAGGGGAATTAAAAGCAGACATATATTTTATAATCATTCTCAAACATGATGCAATTCCTGCTGTTGCTCTGTCATTAAAATGTGCAAATGGACAACAGCTTGCCTAAATGTTAGCCATAGCAACTTTTTCAGACAGTTTTATGCCATTTCAGATTTTCAGTATGCAGACAGTCATTTCCACTCACCCTCCTTTGATGTAATCTAAAAACGTGAACTCCGACTCCACTGAGAACGAGAGCAGGGTCACCTGCATTTAGAGGCAAGGATAAGTTTCGATTAAACATGATGGTAATGATGTTTTCCCCCTAAACACAAGACAACCTCCACATCTTGACTTGTTTCAGCACCCGACAATCAGTCAGGTCAAAGACGGGGTGCCGGCTGGTTTCTGATGACTGCCTCATTTACATCGCCAGAGGACAAGTCTGAGAAGAGGATGGGATACATTTGTATGCATTACTTGCATATACCCATACTGTGGGGTAAGTTGTGGGAAAATTGCTGTCACATTTGATTGTTGGTGTCGCCCACTCAGACCTCTCAGATGTTACATCTTTCAAGTTTTGGGCCTTCATCTTTCATCTTGTGCCATTTACATATTTAACTGACATCAAAAGTATACATCCTACATAATGAGCTTCAGTCCCATTTCCTATAAATTGAAATGCAAAGTGTTACTGTTGGTGCATATAAACACACAACTATAACCATCAAACATCTGAAGGAACAAATCTTATTTTTAACTAATGTTTTAATTAGCCGGAGTGAAATAAGATAATTAGGAAATCTACTTCTTTCACAACAGAGAGTACAGATTGGCATCTTCTTCCAAGAGCCAACACATGCATGCTTGGAGAAATCATGTGACAGAGGAGAAGCACAGTGCCAGGGCTGGTGTACAGCTGAAGACATACTCACTGTTCCAGAGTTGACATATTTCTTTTTCTTCATTTTCTTCTTGGTATTAATCACCTAGAGGATATAACAACACACAGGGACCTATAATTAGATGGTGTTTTTTATTTAATTTTCACACTGTAGCCAAAACTGCTTGGAATCAAGGTCTTGGCTATAATGTACATTCACATTAAATAAAGAAATATTGCATATAAGAGATCGTACTTCTCAAATAGACACGTTCTTATTAGACTTAATTATATCCAATACTTTATAAACACATACATCTCTCTGGAGGAGCTGTAAATTGTTGCTGTGGAGAGGAATGTTTGGTGCAACTTACTGAGGCTGCTGCCACAGGATGGCAAGAGAATGGATGATGGATTATAGATGAATGGATGGGCAAATAATACAGGAAATGTATTCTTTTGTCTTGGCTTTGGTACTGAATAATATCTACATTTAGAATATGTGCAGTTACTCAACTAAGTGATCAAACGCCCTCACAACAGAATGTATAAAACATGGACAGGGTCTCAGTGACGTCATCATTGGTTTCTGAAGAGTTTTGAAGCCTTAAAGCTGGGGTTGGCAGTCTCTGAAAACTAGCATGAATTTGAATGTAGCATGTCCTCATGACTCCGTCTAACCCCTCCCCTCCTCCCTCAGAGCTCCTCCAAAACGATGCCCCCCCCTCCCCCCCTCACATGCACGAGCGCCGCTGACTTGTGACCATATGATCGTGACTGATTCAAAACCGGTCCTCACCAAAACATTCTCATAGTGAAAGTTAAAAACACAAACAAACATGGCTGCTGTTAGCACTCACAACTGTCATGCTAGCATTATCCAGTTGTACTGGTGACATGATATCAGGAGAAAAGTTATAACACATATATAATACTGTAACAGCTCTACTGTTTGTTAAACGTGTTCAGTGTAGATGTTCTTAATTCCTACAGTGTTGACGGTCAGTGAAGGCATCAGGAGAGGTGTAGAGTGTGTGAGCAGGAGAGAGGAGAGACAAGAGGAGAAGTTCTTCATTCATTCAAACATTGATTGTTGTTTTGTTGGTTGGCGTGAGCACGGCCAACAGTGACCGGTTATTAAAGATCAACGTCTTCATGAATCGGCTCGTCATCACTACAGCGTCCGGACGGACGCTACAATAAATATATATTTTCTGTAGGACTTACTAAATGTCATTCATTCTTTTGCTTGTCAGAGCCCCCGTGGTGAGAGCTTTTTAGACTCTGATCCGGACTACAGTCCTGAGGAAAGCACCTCATCGGGTCAGAGGGGACAGGCCCGAGGTGGAGCGAGAGGGGCAGTCAGTAGAGTCAGGGGAAGTAGAGGCAGGAGACGGGGACTCAGAGTGCACGGCGGGGAAATGTACGCGCAGGAGGCGGGCAGAACAGCAGGACGGGATTTGAATGGTTTAAAATTTTGGACCCCAAAAAAGGCTGATTGGTTAGTGTTTTCCCAGGTTTACTCCGGCTGTAGATAGCAGCTTTTCTTCGCTCTTTTTTAAGAACACATTATGTATTGATTACCATCAGGACATAAAGATCATTTTAACCAGTATGACAAAAAGTGGATCTAAATCTGACTACCAACCCCAGCTTTAAGATTCCGGTTACTATACTGGAAATGTTGACTCAACCTGACTTTTAGTCAACAAAGAAACAGACCACGCCTCAGTCAGTCAAATTGTCCCTAATTATGAAAATGTATGTGTAACTCTTAGCCTTCATATTATCAGCCATTTGCCTCACCTCCACCTCTTTGCCTTTTGCTAGGTCAACTGAAATGAGCTGGAGCATTTCCAATATGGTAACTTCCATCAATAGGCTTCAAAACTCCTCTTCAGAAACCAAAACCCAAAACCAAAGGGTGACCTTATTGAGACTAGGTCCATGTTTTATACAGTCTATGGTACATTGAAAAAGTGCTACAAATTTCTGCATCATTTAAAATAGCCATCTATTTTATTAATCTGGTTCTTTTGGCTCCCAAGTGGCTCCTCAGATTTGTTCTTGTTTGAATGAATGTATTACTTAAATAATATTAAATTATGTGTCAAATGAATAACTAATGTAAAAAACATACATTATATTAAATGTTTTTCATTTAAAAGGCTTTATTTATATACTCAACATGGAGCAGAGTTCTACAGAAATTAAATTCTAAAGTACAAAAACAAGACCCATCACAATTAGACAAAAAGGTCCAATCTCTAATTGCATGCATATTATTTATAAACTTTTAAACACCTTCATTAACAGCAGGTTCCCTTCACTGTCTTTATTCTTCACTTATTGCACTGATGGATAAACAGCTCTAAGAGATCCTTCACAGACACTTCTAATGTGCCTTTGCAGGTTTTTTGTGGACCCTGATTGATGACACTTTCACCTTACACAGTCTACACTCTGCCTTTTAAGAGTCTATGGCATTTCAATGTGTCTAAAGTTTACTGTTTTTCCTGCAGTCACTTGTTTTCTCACCTATCCAGTGCGTTCTCTGTCTTTCATGCATGTTCTCCCTCTTGTGTCTCTCCCATAGACTGTATAAAATATGGACGTAGTACCCGTGACGTCACCCATCTGTTCCTGAGAGCTGTTTTGAAGCAAATCGACAGCAGCAGCAATATTGGTAATGTGGAACTCAACTAGGCAGAGTGTGACGTAGTGTGAGTCTCTTAGCCAATAGCTGTGTGTTCCCGACCGGGAGTCACGTCAGTCATGTCCTTATTTGGGCAAAACTCATATTCCTAATATCTTCTTAACCGTCACGTTAGAAAAAAATTCACCCTTGTACAGTGTGTGCCATTAGAGAGATTAGCATTGTAGGGCCAAGCCATTTTTTCAACCAGGCTGTAAACATGTTTATTAATGCTGCAAAGATCATCTTTTTCCCATTCATATCTATGTGGTTTCCGGTGTTTCTGCAGCCAGCCTCAAGCGGATTTTCGATGTATTGCAGTTTATAACACTTCCGCATTGGCTTCATCGTTTGCTCACTGTGCTGTGTGTGTCTGTAACCCCTCCCCTCCCCGTTCTGCCCGTCGTTCATTTCAAAGAGCCCATCAATATTAAATGGGCTGTACCCAATATTGTTTTGGACAGAGTTTAGCCATGTTAAAAATAACTGTGTTCTATTTTGACTGTTTTTTTTTTTAGTGTTTCCTTAATTTTCGACTGGTTGACTGGTCTATAAAAATTTCTGTTTAATCAACTGAGAAATTGGTTCCTAGGAACATTCCTAATTCTTATGTATGGAACTATTCAGGCTCTGACACAACAAGCCAACCATTAATCCATCCAAGCTAGATACTCCCTTAGTATTAAATAATCACAGTACTGACTATTATTTCTTGTTTGTTGGATTTGGCAAGCAATTATTTGTTTTTAATTTCCATTACTTATCTTATTCACACCCTATGGTTTTACTACATATATCCACTCTAATTGGATGCAACGATATAATGAAGGTGTGGATGTGGGCGGCATGAAGAGAGGGACATGTAATCACATAGAAAGGCTGGAGGCAGGGTGAATGATTAGTTTGTCCATGCGAGTGACGGGGAAGGAGTGAGGGTGGTGAAAATGTGAGAACAGATGCGTTTGTATAAAGTAACAGACGAGGAAAATGGAGCTTGTGTAGGATTACTTATGAACACTAAATATAGAAACACTTTTTTTGGGGGGTATCTTGTGCGTGTCAATCAGGCTTTCAAAGGAGACAAGATTGGAAATTTGAATACAAATGTTAGACTTCAAAGAATCAATGGGCCAGACAGGCTTAAGTAGCAAGACCTACATTTATTTTACTACCATCAGCTCTGGAACAAGAGAGAACCGTCAATCCGGAGACCAAAGACGTCTCAGCTCATTACCTCGTTTCTCTATGGCTGCTAGGCATGAAAGTGACAGCCCCTAATTTAACATGGAAGGATGGCAATTTGTCTGACACACCGAACAATCTGCTGATGCAAAAAATAAAGGGCCTTTCAGTCCCACTGGGAGGAAGGGGGGAATCAAGAGTTGCGTATAATGAGTCTGACATCCAAACGACAGGTATTTGTCATCCAGCTTAAGGCCACCAAACCACACCAGCTCAAAGGTATTGACAGGTCGTCCTTAATGGCATGCTTTTTCTTTTTTTGGAACATTCTCTTCTGAATTAACACAACGAATTAGGTTCTCTACCAAAATAAGTACTGATCTTATTCTTAAAGGTGACATATCATGCTCTTTTTCATCAAAATATATTGGTCTAAGAGGTCCCCAAAACATGTCTTTAAAGGGGACATATCACGCTTTTTTCATCAAAATATATTGGTCTAAGAGGTCCCCAAAACATGTCTTTAAAGTTTATGCTCAAAAAAACACTTTGAAATCAGATTTTGGCATGCCTGAAAAGTCCTCTTCTTCATTCCTCATCAGAACACTCTGTTTTCCCTCTGACCACGCCCCCTCCGGAAGTGGATGTGCCTCGGCTCTCCAGCACGTTGATCTAATGTTTACATGTTGGCTGAATATACTCGGCTGCTCAGAGATGACGTTACTTCAAACCTCTGAATCTGATCCAGAATCTGATCCTGACGGAGAGGCGCCTGTAGCAGGACCTTTCTGAACGATTGGTCATAGATTTAGTGTTTCTTGTTGTTTTATTTATCAGTATGTAGACGTGTGTCTTGGTACACAGCTACGAACATGTAGCTATGTGGCTATGCTAACTAGCGCAAGCACTTATCCATGATAAATAAAAATCATCCACTAGATCTTCAAATCTGCAGACGTGGGGAGTAAAACCGACCTCTGCCAGAAAGGCAGCGGGACCTTTTATGAAGGATTGGTCACAGATTTAGTGTTTCTTGTTGTTTTATTTGTCAGTATGTCGACGTGTGTCTTGGTACACAGCTACAGCTACAGCTATGAACATGTAGCTATGTAGCTATGCTAATTAGCGCTAGCACTTATCCATGACAAATAAAAATCATCCACTATATCTTCAAATCTGCAGACGTGGGGAGTAAAACCGACCTTTGTGTTTATTAAGACAGCCTACAACTAGCATGCCTCCCTCCTAAGCTCCTTGTTAGCACACATTTGTGCAGGTAATGAAAAACGGAGGAGGGATTCAGTATTATTTTATACAGTCTATGGGCTGAACAAGCTCTGAGCTCTGACTCCGTGACAGACCGGATATTGTTGTTATGTAAGCACGTTGATCTAATGTTTACATGTTGGCTGAATATTGTAACAGTCGTTGTTATTATACCTGGTAGCCACAAGGTGGCACCACCTTTCTGAGTCAGCCGGTTACATACAGAGAAGTTGCTCCTCCTGAGCCCGCAGAGTTTTTGTGTGATAGTCAGACAGAGACGCGCTCTCTGTCTGCTCCTCTAGTGACTAGCTGGTGTAAGCTGTGCCTATCTTTCTGTTTGTCATGTGTGATGGACGAATATAGTGCCGTGGAGACCTGGCTTTGTAAGGTCGACTGTTAGTTTCTGTTTAATAAACTGCAGTGTGGAAATCCCCACTCTGTCCTCTTTCATCTGATGCTACTCGCTATCTTGGGACATGTAGCTATGTGGCTATGCTAACTAGCACTAGCACTTTTCCATTAAAAATAAAAAATCATCCACTAGATCTTCAAATCTGCAGACGTGGGGAGTAAAACCGACCTTTGTGTTTATTAAGACAGCCTACAACTAGCATGCCTCCCTCCTAAGCTCCTTGTTAGCACACATGTGTACAGGTAATGAAAATCGGAGGAGGGGTTGAGTTGTATTTTATACAGTCTATGGGCTGAACAAGCTTCGAGCTCTGACTTCAGTTACAGACCGGTGACGTATGAAAAACACACATTTACAGAAAGAAATCAGAACAGGGGCAGAATGGATTCTTTTCATTTTCAAGGGTTTGTAGACAGGGACACATATTTCAGGTAGAGAACCATTAAAAAGTCGATTTTGCATGATATGTCACCTTTAAAGTTGACATATTCTGCTCTTTTTCATCAACATATATTGGTCTAAGAGGTCCCCAAAACATGTCTTTAAAGTTTATTGCTCAAAAAAACACTTTGAAATCAGATTTTGGTCTGCCTGTAAACCCCTCTTTTTCAGCCCTGCTCAGAACAGGCTGTTTTCTGTGTCTGTGCCTTTAAATGAGAATGAGCTCTCTGACCACGCCCCCTCAGGAAGTGGATGTGGCCTCGGCTGTCCAGTACATAATCTAATGTTTACATGTTGGCTGAATATACACGGCTGCTCACAGACCCGCGTTACTTCAACCCTCTGAATCTGATCCAGAATCTGATCCTGACGGAGAGGCGCCTGCAGCAGGACCTTTCTGAACTATTGGTCACAGATTTAGTGTTTCTTGTTGTTTTATTTCTCAGCATGTCGACGTGTGTCTTGGTACACAGCGACGAACATGTAGCTATGTGGCTATGCTAACTAGCGCTAGCACTTTTCCATGAAAAATCAAAATCATCCACTAGATCTTCAAATCTGCAGACGTGGGGAGTAAAACCGACCTCTGTGTTTATTAAGACAGCCTACAACTAGCATGCCTCCCTCCTAAGCTCCTTGTTAGCACTCGTGTGTGCAGGGAATGAAAAACGGAGGAGGGGTTGAGTTGTATTTTATACAGTCTATGGGCTGAACAAGCTCCGAGCTCTGACTTCCTGTTACAGAGCGGATGGCGTTGTGACGTATGAAAAACACTGAAAACTGAAACGGCTCGTTTCAGCACACATTTACAGAAAGGTGGAGAAATCAGAACAGGGGCAGAACGGATTCTTTTCATTTTCGGGGGGGGGTTTGTAGACATGCCAGGGACACATATTTCATGTAGAGAACCATTAAAAAGTCGATTATGCATGATATGTCACCTTTAAAAACACTTTTACGTCATTTCCAGTCCTTGCCTATCAAGCTTGAATTCTGTGGTGAGACATTTAAATGAGTTGTGTTTGTAATTTGCATACAGAGCTGTATTGTATGCTATTAAGAGACACAGTAAGCTGTCCCTTGAGAAGTATTGAGAAATAGCTATGATCATTCTAAATCCTGTGGTTGTTCTCCTATTAATCCTGCTGCATTTCACGCTGCTGTTAATAGCTTCATTTCTATGTGTGTCAGCATCCAGGTGATAATTGTAGAGTAATAGATGTACAAGTTTTCAAAAAAGCGGGCCGTGGGTAGACAAAATATAAAACTGGATTCATAACTGCTGGGGGAAGGTGGGGAAACCTGCATAAAAACCTGTGCCAGAAAATGCCCTAAAAAGAAATGACTAAGGACTGTATGAGATATTGTTTCTCCACATTTTCTTTCTTAACTCTAAACAGTTGCTCTTTTGGTGCAGCAATGGAAGAAATCCATGCAATTGAGTTGGTAATAGAGATGGAAGCGGTGCAATGGGGATGTAGGAGATGGAAATGTCGCCCATGTCTGAAATGGAAACCAAGGTACTCGGTGTGGAGGGCTCCCGATCATAGGAGCCAACAGACCTGCTGAAAACACTGAAATTACCCACCTCATACACATTGAACTGACTTTGCCCTCGAGCTAGCTCTCGGTAGCTGGTTGTGAAATCCCCAATGAAGTCGTGACTGAAAGATGAGTAAGATGAGAGAAACATAAGCAAGTTAAAAGAAATACCAGGACTGATGGTTTGGACAAGATGGAACTATCAGATGCTTGGATGAATACATTGAAAAAGCATAAACATTTGAGTGTTTTGCTTAATTAAGTATAGAAGATGAGTTGTCCCTCCACTAGATATATCAGCTGTGAAGCCGATGGTTTGGCTGCACAGCATGATTCTGACCTAATAGTCCATTTCAGTAATACTCACCTGCCGTCCCTATCCCAGTCGTACACTTCCACCTTGATTGTTCTGGAAATAAAATCAGACAAAAACACAAACAGGTTAGTTAGCATGCTAAGTGGCTAAAAAATAATTTGCTAATGAGCTGCTTCAAAAATACTTAAAAATTATTGAAGTTAAAGGATCTTATTTCACAAAGATTTAAAGGGGACATATCACGCTTTTTTCATCAATATATATTGGTCTAAGAGGTCCCCAAAACATGTCTTCAAAGTTTATGCTCAAAAAAACACTTTGAAATCAGATTTTGGTCTGCCTGAAAAGTCCTCTTCTTCATTCCTCATCAGAACACTCTGTTTTCCCTCTGACCACGCCCCCTCAGGAAGTGGATGTGCCTCGGCTCTCCAGCACGTTGATCTAATGTTTACATGTTGGCTGAATATACACGGCTGCTCAGAGATCGCGTTACTTCAACCCTCTGAATCTGATCCTGACGGAGAGGCGCCTGTAGCAGGACCTTTCTGACATTTGGTCATAGATTTAGTGTTTCTTGTTGTTTATTTATCAGTATGTCGACGTGTGTCTTGTGACACAGCTATGAACATGTAGCTATGTGGCTATGCTAATTAGCGCTAGCACTTATCCATGACAAATAAAAATCATCCACTAGATCTTCAAATCTGCAGACGTGGGGAGTAAAACCGACCTTTGTGTGTATTAAGACAGCCTACAACTAGCATGCCTCCCTCCTAAGCTCCTTGTTAGCACACATTTGTGCAGGTAATGAAAAACGGGGGAGGGATTCAGTATTATTTTATACAGTCTATGGGCTGAACAAGCTCCGAGCTCTGACTTCGTGACAGACCGGATATTGTTGTTACGTAACAAAAACACGGAAGTCTGAAACGGCTGGTTTCAGCACACATTTACAGAAAGGTGGAGAAATCAGAACAGGGGCAGAATGGATTTTTTTCATACTCGGGGGGTTTGTAGACATGTCAGGGACACATATTTCAGGTAAAGAACCATTAAAAAGTCAATTTTGCATGATATGTCACCTTTAAAGTAATGTGTACAGCAGAGTCTTCTCCAAGCTGCACATTTTAAATATTGCTTTTAGGGTAATAGAGCAGTTTCTGACTGAGAGAACACAGGACTTTACTAAATGTACTTTCTTTCTTTCTCAATCTTATATTTTAAAATAATTCATGTTTTCATGCTTATGTTTGTTTAATGTCATATTTTAAATTGGGTATTTTCTGACAAGGTATGGCATTATGCAATGAACCTGATATTGGATCTACAATTAAATGTTGGGCATACAGGAACCCTGTGGGGGTGTCAAGAGGTCTGATCCAGCTTCAGGCTGCGACAGAAAAGATTCAATAATAATAATAATAATACATTTTATTTAGAAGCGCCTTTCAAAACACTCAAGGTCGCTTTACAGACAGATTAAAACACAATAAATAAAACAACACGGTAAAATAAATAAAAACAACAAGCAAAGTGACACCAAGTTAAAAATGAAACAGTGGAAATTAAGCAGGGAATGCAGTTTGAAACAGATGGGTTTTGAGTTTTGATTTGAAGAGGGGTAGTGAGTCAGAGTTTCGAATGTCCGGTGGGAGTGAGTTCCAGAGTTGGGGAGCAGAGCGACTGAATGCTCTGCTCCCCATGGTGCTGAGACGGGCGGGGGGCACAGAGAGGTGGAGGGAGGAGGAGGACCTGAGGGAGCGAGAGGGGGTGACAATGTGGAGGAGATCAGACAGGTACGGGGGGGGGAGAGGTTGTGGATGGCCTTAAATGTGTACAGGAGGATTTTGAAATTGATTCTGAGTTTGACCGGTAGCCAGTGAAGCTGCTGGAGGACGGGGTTAGATGTGGTGAAAGGAGGGGGTTCTGGTGATGATGCGGGCTGCAGAGTTTTGGACCAGTTGAAGTTTATGGAGGGATTTGTGAGGGACATCGAAGAGGAGTGAGTTACAATAATCAATGTGTGAGTCTTAATCTTTGGGAAGAAGTTCTGAGATGAATCGAATAATTTAAAGGTTCATTTCGGTTAAGACAAGATCAGTTGTGATTCTGTGTCCGGCGGGACAGTAAGACTCTGCAAGTCACAGACTTCAGAGCAGCGAAGGAGGCTGATTATTTAGAATAATCCCTCCTAATTTAAATAAATAACAAGGCCCAACACTGTTTACTATGTATGTTAAGTTACATAAGTACAGAGAGAGAGAGAGAGAGAGAGAGAGAGAGAGAGAGAGAGAGAGAGAGAGAGAGAGAGTATATCAAACATAACTGGCCGCATGTACAATTTTAATGTTTGAAGTGTTTGCTGTGCATTTTTGTTGATTGTTACTGTTCTGTTTTTTGTTTTTAACTCTGTAAAGCACTTGAATTGCTCTTTGTATGAATGGTGCTTTATAAATACACTTCCCTTGCCTTGCCATTACCCCAAATATTTATTGTTATCTTTTGGAAGTCACATAGGGCTAAAGGCTGATTTATACTTCTACAGTGTTACAATGTTACAATGTCATTTAGCAGAAGAACAACACAAGCAAAGATCTAGACAAGAGGAAACAAGATCAGTAAGAGTAACAAAGTGCTTCAAGTCCATTTGGGTGCAGGTACTGCCAAGCAGTGTAAAGGCAATGCACAAAAGTAAGCAAGGAACATCTACAATGAAGCAACCATACCATTTAAGACCTTCCATTATCATCATCAACAAATAACATCACCACAATAATGACCAAAGTACCAAGTGCTGGGTCACTCAAGACCTGAACACAGATTCCCAGAGTAGAGCAGGACAGTGTGAGTCAACTGTAGCTGGAAGACATGATCTGCCACTGGGGACAACAGTGGAGAACAGTCTAGCTAAGTGCATAGTGCTTCCTAAAGAGCTGGGTCTTTAGCTGTCTTTTGAAAGTAGAGAGGGACTCTGCAGATCGAATGGAGTTGGCCAACTCATTCCACCATTTAGGGACAACCGAAGAGAAGAGTCCAGCTAGTGATTTTGAGGCCTTGTGTGCTGGAAGCACTAGGCGCTTTTCAGAGGCTGAGCGTAGCGGGCGAGGAGGGCAGTAGACCTGGATGAGGGGTTCCAGGTAAACTGGAGCGGTTTTGGTTCCTGCTTTGTGAGTCATGATTAGAGCTTTGTATCTGATGCGAGCTGTAACCTACGCTGGGGGTCCGCGTAGCTCCCGTACCTATGCAGAGGCCGACACACATAGCTGACGTGCACCTCCTCCAAAATGTTAGAATGGACCTGGACCGCAAGCCTTGTGATTGGTCTGCTTGGTCGGCTTGTATTTCTTGTATGCGTCGCTGCATCTGGCACTGGAGGCCTTGACTGTATCACAGGACTCATGAAATCAGAGAATTATCAAGAGATTTTAGAGCGAAATGTCTGAAAAGTGTAAGAAAACTTAGTTTGAGTCGAAGATCATCGGTCCTCCAGCAAGACAGAGACCCAAAGCACAGATCCAAAAGCACGCAGGAATGGTTGAAAAGGAAACAATTGACTGTTTTAAAAATGGCCAGCAATGAGTCCTGATCTCAATCCGATTGAAAATCTTTGGTATGAGCTGAAATCTGCCATTGGGAGAAAAAAAACCAAACTGGGGCCGTCTATTCATCGTGACACTAGCAGAGCATTTAGGGCATAAATGCACGTCTGAATACATGCAGCAGTTTCATCACTCAGAGGAAATGTAACCAGAATGCTCAACAACCACTTCTTCAGCATCATTGATGCTTGTGTAATTACCAAGGTCAGGTGATCGCAGCAACAGGTTTGTTCTCCCTTTTCATGCCAACTCTTCAAACCTTTGGGATGTTCAGTGCCAAATAAATGAAGTAGATCATCATTATGGATTGGTATGAGGGGGTTTATTTATTGATTTATCCAAAGGGAGTGTTTTTAGTTTGCTGTGTTAATGACTGAGTGGATCTTATATAAAACAGTAATTAAGCCATCTCAAAAGAACAAAGCTGCTTTTAGAAATGACACTTGGTGTTCATTGATATAATTTATTTTGAAATGTAATGTTCAAGTGTGCCAACGAGAGCACAAATTAAATGAATAATGATTGATTAACTTAAGTGATCCCACAAGAACCATTATGTGCAATTTATAAGAACATGAGAAACTGCCACACTCTGATAACATTTATACACAAATGCAGCAGAGACAACATCCCTGCAGAGTGAAGAAAAAGCTGCAACTTCTTAGCACTCTCTTCTTGATTTACATTGATCTCACCCCACATGTCTTCTCACTTTCTTCCTCTATCCCTATTTCATCTGACACCAGCCCAGATCCAAAGAAAACGGAGGCAAGCCGCACATCAGAGACTCTCTGCTGTCATCGAGGGATTGAAAGACCCCTGAAATAAGCCCAACTCTTTCTTTTTGCCCACTGGCCGCTGACGCTTTTAGTGGTGACAGTTTGTTCTTGTGAGGTTCTTTTTCGACTCTGTAGGGTAGAGTTATATGAGTTATATAGAAATATGATGCTTATGATCAAGTGCAACTTAATTCCTGACAATTACAGGTATTAGCTTTTACTTCTCTTTTAGCAAGGCGTTGAATCCTACTCCTCTGGAAAGCCTCCAAACCTCCTTCTTTATGATTGTGGCTTAAGGACGTTATGTCATTTCTCAAATTGGAGAAGACAAGTCTAACAGTGAAGGGTAATTCTAAGACATTTTTAAAAAATGGACCCCCTCAACTTCTCTCTTTCTTTCTTTCTTTCTTTTCTTTTTCTTTTTTTTAATCTAAAGCTGGGGTTGGTAATCAGATTTAGATACACTTTTTGTCATACTGGTTAAAATGATCTTTATGTCCTGATGGTAATCAATACATAATGTGTTCCTAAAAAAGAGTGAAAAATAGCTGCTATCTACAGCCTGAGTAAACCTGGGAAAACACCAACCAATCACCGTTTTTGGGTCCCAAAATTTTAAACCAATCAAATCCTGTCCTGCCATTCTGCCCCCTCCTCCTGCAGAGCATACATTTCCCCAGCGTTCACTCCCCGTCCCCTGCCTCTGCTTCCTACTGACTGCCCCTCTCGCTCCACCTCGGGCCTGTCCCCTCTGACCCGATGAGGGGCTTTGCTCAGAACTGTAGTCCGGATCAGAGTCTAAAAAGCTCTCACCACCGGGGCTCTGACAAGCAGAAGAATGAATGACATTTAGTAAGTCCTACACAAAATGTAGATGTACTGTAGCGTCCGTCTGATTGGTGAACACATTGATCTTTAATAACCGGTCACTGTCGGCCGTGATCACGCCAACCAACAAAGCAACAATCAATGTTTGAATGAATGAAGAACTTCTCCTCTTGTCTCTCCTCTCTCCCACTCACACACTCTACACCTCTCCTGATGCCTTCACTGACTGTCAACACTGTAGGAATTAAGAACATCTACACTGAACACGTTTAACAAACAGTAGAGCTGTTACAGTATTATATATGTGTTATAACTTTTCTCCTGATATCGTGTCACCAGTACAACTGGATAATGCCAGCATGAGAGTTGTGAGTACTAACAGCAGCCATGTTTGTTTGTGTTTTTAACTTTCACTATGAGAATGTTTTGGTGAGGACCGGTTTTGAATCAGTCACGATCATATGGTCGCAAGTCAGGGGAGGGGGGGAGGGGTTAGACGGAGTCATGAGGACGGTGGTTGCAGTAGTTCAGTCCATAGGGACTTGGCTTGGGAACCGAAGGGTCGCCGGTTCGAGTCCCAGTTTGAAGTTTGGCAAGTGGACTGGTGGCTGGAGAGGTGCTGGTTCACTTGCCTGGGCACTGCCGAGGTGCCCTTGAGCAAGGCACCAAACTCCCAACTGCTCAGGGTGCGCTGGTTGATGACAGCATCCTCACTCTGACATCTCTCCCTAAGCATGTTCACTGCATGTTTGTGCATTTGTATGTATATACCAAAAAAAATGTAGATGTATGTATGTGTAGCATGTCCAAAAATAGCATGAGTGAAAAAATTGAATTTCCCCCCTGGGGATTAATAAAGTACCTTTCTTTCTTTTCTTTGAAATGCTACATTCAAATTCATGCTAGTTTTCTGAGACTACCAACCCTAGCTTTAATCAATGTTTGTTTGTTTATTGTATTCCATTGCCATTTATCTATTTGGAGACTACTGTATTTAAAACAATGTATCTGATTATTTTACAGAGGGAAATTGATTTATTATAATTTCCTTTGAATGCAGAGACAATGCTCATTGTTTTGTTAGGGGGGAAAAAAAGAAAAAAGATGGGCATTGTACATTTTGAATCGACATCACTGTATTTTGCTCTGATTGTGTCCCTTGTAAAAAGAAATATGCTTATGCTACAGCCAATATTTTCATAACAAAAGAGAAAGGAAATTGAAAGACATATGATCAGTACATTTCCATTAAAAGACCAGGAGCCAGTCACTATACTGGCTCAATGCATCATTTCTATTTTTAATCTTTATTCACAGCTGCATCAAAATACTCGGCTGCTCAGACCCTTGAGCAGCTCCTTGAACTCACGAAACAAAAATCCACTCCAAAACTAATCAGTCGCAGAGATCTCCAGCTACTATTCTGAGATGTCTTTAATGACTCATGACTCATCTTCAGTAATGGAGGCGTATATACCTGAGAACGGAATGAGACAGTATTTGACACTGAACTATTCTTTAGCTCTAATTACACAGATCTGTCTGTGATCTCTTGCCGAGGATGAAAATAGACGGTTGGAGTCACCAGGGCTCGAACATGACTGACAGATGTTCCTTTTCAGCCTTCAGCAAGAAATATACACATATACAGTGGGGCAAAAAAGTATTTAGTCAGCCACTGATTTTGCAAGTTCTCCCACTTAGAAAGATGAGAGAGGTCTGTAATTTTCATCAGAGGTACACTTCAACTATGAGAGACAAAATGAGAAAAAAAAATCCAGGAAATCACATTGTAGGATTTTTAAAGAATTTATTTGTAAATTATGGTGGAAAATAAGTATTTGGTCAGTAACAAAAGTTCAACTCAATACTTTGTAACATAACCTTTGTTGGCAATGACAGAGGTCAAACGTTTCCTGTAAGTCTTCACCAGGTTTGCACACACTGTAGCTGGTATTTTGGCCCATTCCTCCATGCAGATCTCCTCTAGAGCAGTGATGTTTTGGGGCTGTCGCTGGGCAACACGGACTTTCAACTCCCTCCACAAATTTTCCATGGGGTTGAGGTCTGGAGACTGGCTCGGCCACTCCAGGACCTTGAAATGCTTTTCACGGAGCCACTCCTTCGTTGCCCGAGCGGTGTGTTTGGGATCATTGTGATGCTGGAAGACCCAGCCACGTTCCATCTTCAATGCTCTCACTGATGGAAGGAGGTTTTGGCTTAAAATCTCACGATACATGTCCCCGTTCATTCTTCCCTTAACATGGATCAGTCGTCCTGTCCCCTTTGCAGAAAAACAGCCCCAAAGCATGAGGTTTCCTCCCCCATGCTTCACAGTAGGTATGGTGTTCTTGGGATGCAACTCAGCATTCTTCTTCCTCCACACCTGGCGCTGCAGGATTTGAGTCCCTCTCGGCGTAGTGTGTTACTGATGGTAGCCTTTGTTACTTTGGTCCCAGCTCTCTGCAGGTCATTCATCAGGTCCCTCCGTGTAGTTCTGGGATTTTTGCTCACCGTTCTCATGATCATTTTGACCCCACGGGGTGAGATCTTGCGTGGGGCCCCAGATCGAGGGAGATTATCAATGGTCTTGTATGTCTTCCATTTTCTTACAATTGCTCCCACAGTTGATTTATTCACACCAACCTGCTTGCCTATTGTAGATTCACTCTTCCCAGCCTGGTGCAGGTCCACAATTTTCTTCCTGGTGTCCTTGGACAGCTCTTTGGTCTTGGCCATGGTTGAGTTTGGAGTCTGACTGTTTGAGGCTGTGGACAGGTGTCTTTATACAGATAACCAGTTCAAACAGGAGCCATTAATACAGGTAACGAGTGGAGGACAGAAGAGCTTCTTAAAGAAGAAGTTACAGGTCTGTGAGAGACAGAAACTTGCTTGTTTGTGGGTGAACAAATACTTATTTTCCACCATAATTTACAAATCAATTCTTTAAAAATCCTACAATGTGATTTCCTGGATTTTTTTTCTCATTTTGTCTCTCATAGTTGAAGTGTACCTCTGATGAAGATTACAGACCTCTCTCATCTTTCTAAGTAGGAGAACTTGCAAAATCAGTGGCTGACAAAATACTTTTTTGCCCCACTGTACCGTAGATGCCGCCCATACAGAGCAAACGGACAAAAGGTACTTAGGCGGTATACAGAAAGAGATGAAGGGAATTTAAATTTCCTCACACTCCATTCGCTGAGCAGAAAACACAACAACTTGGAAGCATCTGTCATTTCCCTCCTCTTCACACTCCTTCATCCTCTTCTCCTTCAATGACTCGTCTGGAACAGCCTCTTTGACAAATTGGATTTCTGTTTCTCCTACTTAAAGATTGCCTGTCCTAGCGTCATGTTATCTGTTATTTTCCTCTCCTATTTCTCTCCTGCTGTCCTCCAGTCCTTTCATTTCCCCCTCTTTGTTTTCCCTCCTTCTACTCTTCAAATCATACATAGGACAGTCAGCCTAATCAGAGCGCTATCCTCTCGCCAGCCAAGTTGGAAGGTGGAGGTGTTTTTTTTTTTTTTTTTTGTATCCTCAGCTGTGTGTTTACAAGATGTTTAAAAGGTTACCAACAGTTCTGACTGAAATATCATAGACAGACAACCTTTAGCCGTTATTCAGAACTGTGATGTTTTTATAAGTGCTGTTTCCAAGCAATAAGAAGCAACACTTTTTCTTTAGCAAGCTGTCAGGCAGAAGGTGGTGCATGCTCCAGTTTGGCCTTTTGTCTAGTTAAACTAAACACATTATAGTTATTTTCAACTTCAAAATGTTGTATCCTGTCACAAATATTATTCTCTGAAGACGAAACATGTTGTTGATACAAAGAATACATTTTCCACCCCTGATTTGTTCTCTGTATTATGTGAAGCTGGGATCATTTCATGTATTGTAAGATGAGGTTTCAACTTGAAGACATGCATCCACCTTTTTTTGTCTTAGGCTTTTGTTCTTCTGAGTTTGCAGCATTGCCTTCACAGAACAGTTCTAAAACAACTATGTATCTAGTGCAGATTTGTCATATATGATTGGTACCTTACAGTAACTGATGCATGTGGCCAGGTAAAATTCAAATATTTAGGGTCCTACTGGAAGTAGACCAACGCCACACTAAGATTTTATAATGCATTTAACATTATCACTTGGCTACCAAATATGATCTGACTTAAAGGGATATTTCAGTTTTTTTTAAGTGGGGTCGTATGAGTTACAGTACACTATTGCTCCTGTTAGCCCCAATGAGTGCCGGTGAGCTCTTCCCCTTTAATGAGAAAATTCCCAGAGGACCGGCAGGTAAGCTAGGCTACAATTCTCTGCAGATGGGGCCTCCTATTTCATGTAATTTCACTAAAGTTAAGAAAATATGGTCCAGGAACTCATCATGGTGCAAATGCATGCAAGAAAAAATTGGAGCTCTTCAGTTTGCCGTCAGAAACCCCCTTTGTTTTGTTTTGGGACTATTTTCAGACGCACCTCGCAGACCGGTGTTCTTCCACTGCATGAGCACGGATACACGCCGATCAGCTGTTTGGATCAACAAGCACGTAGCATTTCTAGCAGTAAACACTTTTAGGAACAAAAACTACAAACTGCAGAAATGAGTGATTCTGACAGCGACGATGAATGGCCGTTTACTGTGGACACAAGAGGATCCCTCTATGAACCAGAGTTTACAGAGGAAGAACTCCAGATGCAGACCCAACGTACCAACGAAGAAGAAGAGAGGGGAGAAAGTTCTGTGCTAACGAGTGAGCAGGAGAGATCCCACGTTACCTGGTGGTGCCGGTGTGTAAACTGTGAGCCCATGCCAACGAACCCAGAGAGCTTCTGCTGTCAGGAGAGGGACTTAGTGACAACAATACTTCAGGACCTTTCTGAATCAGAGGATACCAGCGGCTCACATACGGCTCCAGTCTGCATCACTCATCATCCAGAGTTCCCTGCCTTACAGGAGGTTTGCTTGTTTGAACAGGCGGGATAAAGACAGGTACGTCCCATCTTTTAAATGTGCAGAAAAGTGAGTTTAATTCACTCTAAAGACCGATACCGCTACTTGATCCTGCTACGTGCTTGTTGATCCAAACAGCTGATCGGCGTGTATCCGTGCTCATGCAGCGGAAGAACACCGGTCTGTGAGGTGCGTCTGAAAATAGTCCCAAAACAAAGGGGGTTTCTGACGGCACAATGAAGAGCTCCAATGTTTTCTACTGGTGCATGCATTTGCACCGTGATGAGTTCCTGGACCATATTTTCTCAACTGAAATAGGAGGCCCCGTCTGCAGAGAATTGTAGCCTAGCTTACCTGCCGGTCCTCTGGGAATTTTCTCATTAAAGGGGAAGAGCTCACCGGCACTCATTGTGGCTAACAGGAGCAATAGTGTACTGTAACTCATACGACCCCACTTAAAAAAAAAACTGAAATATCCCTTTAAAGCTGCTGTGAGGAACTTCTGGTGTGTATCGATTCTGGTGCCCCCTTGTGGACAAAGTGATACCTCTTATCTCTCCTCCTGCAAATGCAAAATTAGTGTCTTCAGACAATAACCTCATCCTGTTTTCTTTTAACATTTATATTCATCACACAATGTGATTATTTGTCATGAAAACAGCCAAAAAAGGGTGTTTCTAGAGCGGGATGTCAATCATCTGTTCTGACACCTACCCCCTCAGAACAGTTTCAGGCATTAAAAATGACAACAGAGAAGGTATCGGTGTTGTTGTGGATGGTCTTATTTGCTTTTGAGGTTCATAAAGAGGCATTAGTATCAGTTTCAGTCTGTTTCTCAGTCAGTTAAAAACTCCTCATAGAGCCTTTAAGTCCTTGCAATAATCCCAACACAGACATATCCAAATACACAAACAAAAGGGGAAAAAAAGGACAAACAAAATGAAAAAAAAAAAACTATCAGAGGCAGAATCATGTTGCTTGCAGGACACATTGCAGTTGCAGTTGATGATAGAAGACATAGCAACTGACCTATTCAGTAGTTAAACTTGGACACTCATGAACACACACCTTTATAACCAAACCTTACACCAACTACAACAATCAAATAATAACGAGTCAGCGTTCCATTCATTTAATGGATGAGACATGACGGTCAGTGAAACTTTAATGCTACGTAAACTGCCTTGTATGCTGAGTAGACTTGTCCGAAAAAGAGTAGAGGGTTTCTTTCAAAGAGTAACATAGATACGAGTGTTACGTGCAATGACTTCTACATTTGCTGTAAGTTGAACAGAGAATAAAGTCAGGAGAGTTTAAAGTCGACCCGGCATCTAAAAACTAGAATAAATGACACTTTGTCCCAGACGAGGGGAAGGGATTCAACACCTTCTCTGAGATGACTAATGCTTATTAGTCTGGTTTGAGAGAGAAACTCATGGAGTCCGCTAGAAGTGTCTCTTTTAACAGAGACATCGTGTCTTCCTCTCTTTGTTCCTTTAGCGATGTCAGTCTGCAGAGCAGAGTGCTCCCTTTAGAAATGCCCTTTGCAAAACTTTCCCCAACTTCTCTTTTTGCCCTCTGTTCCACCCATGAGAGGAACATGTCCAAGCTAAAGCACTGTTCTAATTAGAGCAAAGTAAATCAGCAGTAGGTCACACTTGAGCGGACTAGTACTCTTAACAGCAAGAGGTGCTTTGTTGCATTCTCCGAGATATGCTGGACTTGGAGTGAGAGAGAGGCAAGTAGGTGCCAACTCAGATAAAAGAAAGCAGGATCAACATTCACTGCCTCTTCCTGCAGGGACAACAGCAGCATACATAGCAGTGTTTCTCATATAAATCACCTGCATCTTGTGAACTCTCACTATTTAAGGTCACATAGTTTGTGTAGTGTAATTTGCTCAAATGCTGAGCTCTCACATCTGGAAACAAATCCTTTAAAGAAGTCAGAGTGTGATTTACTCAAGTAGACAATTCAGGAAGAGCTGACAGGTTAAAGCTCAGTACATTTCAATATGCCTATTTCTATGGGCATTTTTCATTTTTACATTGCATTTGAAATCAAAGTGTACCCGCTTGCAGTGGATGTTATGTTAGACAAAAATAGTGCAATATCAGCCATCAGTGTTTTTCCTTCAATCGAGTGTCTTCCTCTGTCTTATCTGTGAATATTCTCAGTCATCAAGGTGAATCAAGTTCCCAAAGAGGATTTGCCTCTCATTTGAAAATCTTCAACACCTCTTGTCTATCAGTTCTGAAATGATCAGAGCTGACGAAGCGCTTCAGATTAGTGGTGACTGTCTTCAAGGACTTACAATGTTACAATGTTACAATGTCATTAAGCAGACGCTTTTATCCAAAGCGACGTACATACAGTACGAGAACAAGAACAACACAAGCAAAGATCTAGACAAGAGGAAACAAGAACAGTAAGAGGAACAAAGTGCTTCAAGTCCATTTGGGTGCAGGTACTGCCAAGCAGTGTAAAGGCAATGCACAAAAGTAAGCAAGGAACATCTACAATGAAGCAACCAGACCATTTAAGACCTTCCATTATCATCATCAACAATTAACATCACCACAATAATGACCAAAGTACCAAGTGCTGGGTCACTCCAGAGCTGAACACAGAGTCTCAGAGTAGAGCAGGACAGTGTGAGTCAACTGTAGCTGGAAGACATGATCTGTCACTGGGGACAACAGTGGAGAACAGTCTAGCTAAGTGCATAGTGCTTCCTAAAGAGCTGGGTCTTTAGCTGTCTTTTGAAAGTAGAGAGGGACTCTGCAGATCAAATGGAGTTGGACAATTCATTCCACCATTTAGGGGCAACAGAAGAGAAGAGTCCAGCTAGTGATTTTGAGGCCTTGTGTGCTGGAAGCACTAGGCGCTTTTCAGAGGCTGAGCGTAGCGGGCGAGAAGGGCAGTAGACCTGGATGAGGGGTTCCAGGTAAACTGGAGCGGTTTTGGTGACTGCTTTGTAAGTCATGATTAGAGTTTTGTATCTGATGCGAGCTGCAACTGGAAGCCAGTGTAGCGAAATGAGCAGGGGAGTGACATGAGCGGTCTTAGGCTGGTTGAAGACCAGACGTGCTGCTGCTGGGTTCTGGATCATTTGCAGAGGTCTAACTGTGCATGCAGGGAGGCCTGCCAGTAGAGAGTTGCAGTAGTCAATGCGTGACATTACAAGAGCCTGAACCAGAAGCTGTGTTGCGTGTTCTGTCAGGTAGGGTCTGATCCTCTTGATGTTATAGAGGGAAAAACGGCAGGACCGAGCAATCGATGCAACATGAACCCTGAAGGTTAGCTGGTCATCGATCATCAACTTCAAGTAAAATTTTGTTGCCCTTTGGATTAAACATTGAACTTAACTGCAGGACCAACTCCACAAACTAGTTATCCCAGTGTATCCATGTTCTTCTCATGCAACACACCAAGAATGGATAGAGATATTTTCAAATCACATCTCATTTTAGAGTCGGATGAAAACCTACCGATTTATACCTGAGGCATTGTGAAATGTTGGTCAGTACAGAATATGCAAATGATTTGCAGGACTTTCCAAATCTATATATATTTTTTGCCTGAAGCCGCAGCTGCTGCATCTGTAGACTCCTTATCTGAAAGGATTTGGAAAAATGTGCCACCTTGAGACTCAAAAAGACATCCATACATGTTCAGGGTTTTGGGGCTGCATGTGTGAACACAAACTAGTTGCAATTTTCACTCTGATTTTATGCAGATTTTTCCTACAAGTGTCTGTCATTCTGCACATAGCACTGTTTGTTAGATTCAAAAACAGAGGAAATTGCTGCAACTGTTGCTTATGTTTTCTTCTTCTTTTGCTATTTAATGCGGTTAGCATTCTTCTTCTTCTTCGGTTAGCAAACAGCTTTAAGACGCTCTATAACCCCCGTCTGGCAGGAATATCATATTGCAACCAGGCAATGGTAAAAAGGATGAAAGATTGTACTTTCAAAATGAGAAAATATTTGAATATTCAAAAATCATTGCCCATCCTTACAACATCCAGCATCTTCAGGATGATGTCACATGTGTATGACAGGAGTCTATGAGATAGAGAGCATTTAGATTTAGCCTCTGGGGAGCATTCTTTGGGCAGGACAAAACAGCATTGTTACATGGTTGTGCCTGTAAAGTGCATCAAATTAAGAGTTCCCTATAGTTGAAGGATAAAAACAGCAATTACATAGGCTAGTTTAAAAGCATTGCCAGGCTTTAAGAGCTGTGTTTCATGCATGAACAAAGCCTGGATGATTATGTACTACTGCAGAAGCGGAGAGAAATATGTATTAGTGGGTCCCAAGGAGTGTATAATTAAAAAGACAGCCAGACAGACCTTGCCACTCCTTCCCCATAGAAGCATGAGCACCCTGAACAAGCAAACACTGAAACACAGAGTTTATTCCTCACCCATGCACTAAAATATAACCTGTTTATTTTGCTGTCTCGCTGATATTTCAAGACTTGTGGTATTTTGGGCTTTTTCAGCGAGTGGCATGTCACATTTAATCATACTCTTAAATGTGGGCATCTGTGTGTGTGTGTGTGTGTGTGTGTGTGTGTGTGTGTGTGTGTGTGTGTGTGTGTGTGTGTGTGTGTGTGTGTGTGTGTGTGTGTGTTTGCAATGAACAGGAGCATTTTAAACAGGACTTGTATGATGAGGTCTGACAGGATCCTCCTTGAGCTCATGTGTGATCAGCTGCCAAACAGAAGTTCACCTCACATACTTATAGTGTATCAAATATTTTTGAAGACAGCTCCAGACATCCAGTTCTGGTTCTGTTTCTGTTTGCTTGAGTTGGTTCTGGTTCTGTTTACTTGACTTTGGTTCTAGTTCGGTTCGGTTCTGGTTTGGTTCTGGTTCGGTTCTCTTGAGTTTGGTTCTGGTTCTGGTTCTGTTCTGGTTTGGTTCGGTTCTGATTCGGTTCTGGTTCGGTTCTGGTTCGGTTCTGGTTCGGTTCTGGTTCGGTTCTGGTTCTGTTTGCATGAGTTTGGTTCGGTTCTGGTTCTGTTTGCTTGAGTTTGGTTCTGGTTCTGTTTGCTTGACTTGGTTCTGGTTCTGTTTGCTTGAGTTTGGTTCTGGTTCGGTTCGGTTCTGGTTCGGTTCTGGTTCGGTTCTGGTTCGGTTCTGGTTCGGTTTGCTTGAGTTTGGTTGAGTTCTGGTTCTGGTTCGGTTCTGGTTTGGTTCGGTTCTGATACGGTTCTGGTTCGGTTCTGGTTTGGTTCGGTTCTGATTCGGTTCTGGTTCGGTTCTGGTTCGGTTCTGGTTCGGTTCTGGTTCTGTTTGCTTGACTTGGTTCATGTTCCATTTGCTTGAGTTTGGTTCTGGTTCGGTTCGGTTCTGGTTCGGTTTGCTTGAGTTTGGTTCTGGTTCTGGTTCGGTTCTGGTTTGGTTCGGTTCTGATTCGGTTCTGGTTCGGTTCTGGTTCGGTTCTGGTTCGGTTTGCTTGAGTTTGGTTCTGGTTCGTTATTGGCTCTGTTTGCCTTAGATTTGTTCTGGTTCTGTTTGCATGAGTTTGGTGATGGTTCTGTTTGCTTAAATTTAGTTCTGTTTCTATCCCTAATCTTAACCCTAATCATAACCCTTATCCTAACCCTAACCCTAATCATAACCCTAACCCTAATCCTAATCATAACCCTAACCCTAACCCTAACCCTAATCATAACCCTAACCCTAATCCTAATCATAACCCTTATCCTAACCCTAACCCTAATCATAACCCTAACCCTAACCCTAATCATAACCCTTATCCTAACCCTAACCCTAACCCTAACCCTAACCCTAATCCTAACCCTAACCCTAACCCTAACCCTAATCCTAACCCTAACCCTAATCCTAACCCTAACCCTAACCCTAACCCTAATCCTAACCCTAACCCTAACCCTAACCCTAACCCTAATCCTAACCCTAACCCTAACCCTAATCCTAACCCTAACCCTAACCCTAACCCTAACCCTAATCCTAACCCTAACCCTAACCCTAACCCTAACCCAAACCCTAACCCTAACCCTAACCCTAATCATAACCCTAACCCTAACCCTAATCCTAACCCTAACCCTAACCCCAATCATAACCCTTATCCTAACCCTAACCCTAACCCTAACCCTAATCCTAACCCTAAGCCTAACCCTAACCCCAATCATAACCCTTATCCTAACCCTAACCCTAACCCTAACCCTAACCCTTATCCTTATCCTAACCCTAAGCCTAACCCTAACCCTAACCCTAACCCCAATCATAACCCTTATCCTAACCCTAACCCTAACCCTAACCCTTACCCTTATCCTAACCCTAACTCTAACCCTAACCCTAATCATAACCCTAACCCTAATCATAACCCTAATCCTAACCCTAACCCTAACCCTAACCCTTACCCTGATCCTAATCCTAACCCTAAGCCTAACCCTAACCCTAATCCTAACCCTAACTCTAACCCTAACCCTAACCCTAACCCTAACCCTAATCATCGAAAGAGTCGGCTCTTCTTTGGGAGCCGAGTCAAAAGAACCGTCTCTCTGAAAAGAGCCGAACTTCCCATCACTACTCACCAAATTGTCTCATTCTAAGGCCCACTTATAAAGATCAACATGCTCCCCCTTTAACTCTTCATGCTGCTTCTTGAGGCAAATGTACAATTCTGGCTCTATTGTTTGTATTTCCAAATAGATATTTTCATTCTGGCATTTCAAGAGGTAGGACATTTTAGAATGAGGACATATGATGTGTGGCTACCTAAGATAATAATTCAGCCTCAGGTAATTTGTTCAAAAGTGCATATATGTCAAACAGTATAACTGATGAGGTTATTGTGGATTGTACAAAAACACCCTGAAGGTCATTTAAGATATATGAAAAAGGTTCATTGTGCTTGACCCAAGCTGTGCTACAAAAGATCAATACTAAAGGATTTCCTCAGACACAGCCACAGAAATAACACTACAGTAGGAAGAATGGGAGGCTCAAAACTGCACTATGTTAAACTGGTATCGATTTCTGCTGGTTAAACCTCTAGCCACTCAGAGAGCAGTAATGGCTATCATCAGTACACAGTTAGTAATCCAGAGAGATTTTGATAAGATCTGTGAAGGCAGGTCACTACATCGACCCAGAGGAAATCGGTAAAAGAAGAGGATTTCAATGAGGCCATCATTATTGGCTATTTACAGTTGGTGCAGGTACTCCTACAGCAAGTGTTTGATGATGTTTAAATAATGGAGATAAATGGCACAAAGTGCAGCAGTGAGAGGCTGATCATACCTGTCATAGTCTCCATTGCAGAGCGCTCGCACTGGGATAGTGATCGGCTGCCACACTGGATTTAATGTGTTCTTCACGACCTCTGTTTTATGGCAGATAGTAAACCTAAAAGAGGAGGAAGAGGAGGAGGGAGACAGTTACGCTCAAAAGAAGCAGAGAATTACTTGTTAATCATACATAACTGAGAGCAAGTTAATATGCAATTCAGAGACAGAACATGAACATAAAAGAAGAAGGTGTAGCAGGATGAGATCTGCAACTTATTACCTCTCGGTAATGCTAGCCTATCGCCGCCTGGGGACATCCTATAAAAGGGAGGCAGAGGCTAGTCTGCCCCCTCTTGCTCTTTGGTAGGCTGATCCACCCCTCCATAGGAAAATACATTTAGAAAGGAGATCTCAAAAGTGTTTCATTTATGTCTCCTAGACAACAGTGAGTTGTAAAAAGTCTCAGCCTGGTCTCCCTTTCAGTTCAAAAGGAGATCTGGTCCAAATCTGAAATGATTCTCAGGTACTTCTCAAGTGTTGTGACTCCTTTTGAGCTCAGGTGGAGAAATCAGGGAGCTCTCTCAATTGTCTCAATCTAACCTCATCCATTTGTTTTTGTCAGACTCAGTTTTTGTGTCTCAAGTTGAGCTCAGATGGAGCAAAGAAAGAGCCAGAGCTCATCTTTGCATGAACATTTATAGTGCCCTGCAAAATTAAGATTTCAATGTAATTGTCCACAAACTTACAATTCTCATTAAAACATTTGAACCACTTGCAAGATCAGCTATTTTTATATGTGAAATGATCTCTTTGACTTCAAAATATGCCTGTGAGCCATCTTGCACCTTGCTGCTGCCTGCCTGTGAGCCATCTTTCCTGCCTGCCTGCCTGCCTTCAACACGCCTTGGTGCAGAGCCCTGCTTGTAAGCCCAGCTGTTGGTCCAGCTTGGGCTCTTCAGCTGTTGGGTCGCCAAGGCGGGCTGACTGATTCGTGGGACCGCTGCATGCAGCTGCTCTTCCTCTTGCTGCTGCCTGCCTGCCTGTGAGCCATTTTGCTGCTCCTGCTTGCTGCTGCCTGCCTGGGAGCCGACTTGCTGCTTGCTGCTGCCTGCCTGTGAGCCGTCTTGCTGTTTGCTGCTGCCTGGGAGCTGTCTTGCTGCTGCCTGCCTGTGAGCCGTCTTGCTGCTTGCTGCTGCCTGCCTGTGAGCCTTCTTGCTGCTTGCTGCTGCATGCCTGTGAGCCATCTTGCTGCTTGCTACTGCTTGCCTGTGAGCCGTCTTGCTGCTTGCTGCTGCCTGCCTGTGAGCCGTCTTGCTGCTTGCTGCTGCCTGCCTGCGAGCCATCTTGCTGCTTGCTACTGCTTGCCTGTGAGCCGTCTTGCTGTTTGCTGCTGCCTGGGAGCTATCTTGCTGCTGCCTGCCTGTGAGCCGTCTTGCTGCTTGCTGCGGCCTGCCTGTGAGCCTTCTTGCTGCTTGCTGCTGCCTGCCTGTGAGCCGTCTTTCCTGCCTGCCTGCCTGTGAGCCGTATTGCTGCTGCCTGCCTGTGAGCCGTCTTGCTGCTTGCTGCTGCATGCCTGTGAGCCGTCTTGCTGTTTGCTGCTGCCTGCCTGTGAGCCGTCTTGCTGTTTGCTGCTGCCTGCCTGTGAGCCGTCTTGCTGTTTGCTGCTGCCTGCCTGTGAGCCGTCTTGTTGCTTGCTGCTGCCTGCCTGTAAGCCGTCTTGCTGCTTGCTGCTGCCTGCCTTTGAGCCATCTTGCTGCTTGCTGCTGCCTGCCTGTGAGCCGTCTTGCTGCTTGCTGCTGCCTGCCTGTAAGCCCGTCTTGCTGCTTGCTGCTGCATGCCTGTGAGCCATCTTGCTGCTTGCTACTGCTTGCCTGTGAGCCGTCTTGCTGCTTGCTGCTGCCTGCCTGTGAGCCGTCTTGCTGCTTGCTGCTGCCTGCCTGCGAGCCATCTTGCTGCTTGCTACTGCTTGCCTGTGAGCCGTCTTGCTGTTTGCTGCTGCCTGGGAGCTATCTTGCTGCTGCCTGCCTGTGAGCCGTCTTGCTGCTTGCTGCGGCCTGCCTGTGAGCCTTCTTGCTGCTTGCTGCTGCCTGCCTGTGAGCCGTCTTTCCTGCCTGCCTGCCTGTGAGCCGTATTGCTGCTTGCCTGCCTGTGAGCCGTATTGCTGCTTGCTGCTGCATGCCTGTGAGCCGTCTTGCTGTTTGCTGCTGCCTGCCTGTGAGCCGTCTTGCTGTTTGCTGCTGCCTGCCTGTGAGCCGTCTTGCTGTTTGCTGCTGCCTGCCTGTGAGCCGTCTTGTTGCTTGCTGCTGCCTGCCTGTAAGCCGTCTTGCTGCTTGCTGCTGCCTGCCTTTGAGCCATCTTGCTGCTTGCTGCTGCCTGCCTGTGAGCCGTCTTGCTGCTTGCTGCTGCCTGCCTGTAAGCCCGTCTTGCTGCTTGCTGCCGCCTGCCTGTAAGCCGTCTTGTTGCTTGCTGCGGCCTGCCTGTAAGCCGTCTTGCTGCTTGTTGCTGCCTGCCTGTAAGCCGATTTGAGTATTTTGTGTTACTGCCATTAGTATTGTTTTCCTTTCATTTGCTGACTTGATTTGCCGTTTGAATAAGTTATTTAAGTTGCTCATTTTTTGGTTTAGTTATTTTGGGCAGCTTCAGTAGTTTGTTTTGATAAGGTAAAAGTAGAAAAACACAGGAATATATGAGATGCTTTAAATACGTGTGTGCCCAGATGTGTTTGCAGTTTGGTTTTTCTGTCTGCCATATTATGAGAGTAATTTAATATTTCAGTCTTGCTCTTACATTTTTCCCTTGACCTCAAGGGTAACATTGATATGCAAATGGATTTCACTGATATCCAAAATATTTCACAGTGCTGAGCCATAAATATTCCACTCAAATACCCTTCAAATATTCTCCCAAAAAGCATCAATGTGTTATCACATTTTTTTTTCTTTTTATTCAACCAAAGCCTTGGATTACTTGTGCTCCACTAAGTGCCTCAAGTCTTTTTAAAACGCTGTGAATCTTTCAGACCCCTAATTCGTATCCCCCTCTGGCACCAACAACAGATAGTCCTTGCAAATCTGCGGGGATCCATTTCCCACCCTGTTATATATTAAACAAAATACTGAGAAAAGCTAGAGGATGCCTAATGAAGCACTTGCTAAAGCATCTCCAGCTTGATAGGGCTAACACCGCCGCTACTGTACTGCCCCTTGGGAGGCTGAACAGCACTCTGAGCAAAAGAAGCATGAGGAGATGTGGACGTGTTATGCATCCGTATCTGAGTTGGCTCAAAAACCAAGAGCTTCTGTTACTGTTGGATAATGTGGATAGTGTTTTTTTTATATATTTCCTATTCTTGTTTTTTTTTTTTTAAGTAATTGCCTCCATTTCTTATTTGCTCTCCTGGAGTCATTTATGTAAGGCAGAGTCATGGGAGTTGTGGTTGTGTTGTGAATAGGATACTTGCCTCTGTTGTGTTGTATGCATCAGTAACCACTGCATCTTTCCTCTCATACTGTAAACCCTCACCCCTCTCAACTGTACCGTATCTCCTCTTATATTGCCTCTGTTTTGCCTCCTCCCAGATGAGTTCAATTAGAATTTCCTATTATGTTTCTGTAGCCTCTTTGATATTGTACCCTTAAAACTAATTTTTCTTATGTTATTATAGTGATTCCAAGGCTCTCATAGGGGCCAATTTACCCTGCCCTTTACAGGCAACCTTATGCATGACTGTATTTTCTCACTGCAGATATATGGGAGCACAAAACTCAACAACACACACACCACACTTCAGAAGAATATGGATCTTAGACTTTTTCTCCATCCTGCAGTCTACTCACAGCTCCAGCTCTTGCAGCTTTTCTTTTCAAAAACTTGAAGTCATGAAACAATCACACTGAGCACTCACGTTCCGTCCTCGTTGCTTCTGTAGAAGACCATGAAAGGGTCCGACTTGCCAAAGAAGTCTTTCTTGTCCAGCTTGTTGGCACAGAACTGCATGGTGGCACTGTCCTGCAGAAAAGCATAGAGATGTTGGGGGAGAAGTGAGATTCTGTCTAAGTAACAGTAGCCATGAGGTAGCCCCAAAAAACTCAAGAAGTGTCAGGATGGATATAACATAACATTTCGGTGTTAGATGAGGTGAGACTGTACAGTGGTCTGCAAGGCTAACCGATCTGCAATGGCTTAAATTATATGGCCCTTAATTATGAGAAATGTACGCTGATAGAGATATTGAGACTTTTAAACATAAACTAGAAACTTATTTATTCAGTCTGGCTTTTATGTAGGGTTTAACAATTTTATTACTTACCATTTACTATAATATTGGTTTAAATGTTGCTTTATGTATTTATTCATTCATTCATTTACTTAATTTTTATTTATCTACTCAGTTTTTTTGATATTTTTAGGGTTGGTTTATATTTTTCAACTCTTATCCTTACCCTTTTAAAATCTATTTATTTTAACTATTTTTATTCTTAATTTTGATGCTTTAACTTATTTTAATTACACATATTTTATTTTTGGTGTGCATTAGTCTCTATTTTATTTGATGTTATTCTTATTATTATTATTATTTTTTAATTATTATTATTATTATTATTATTATTATTATTATTATTATTATTATTGTTATTGATATTATTATTATTATTATTATTATTATTATTATTATTATTATTATTATTATTATTATTATCTTAGAAAGAAAGGTACTTTATTGATCCCCAGGGGTGGAAATTCAATTTTTCCACTCATGCTATTTTTTTTTTGGGACATGCTACACATACAGTTTTTTTGGTATATACATACAAATGCACACACACATGCAGTGAACATGCTTAGGGAGAGATGTCAGAGTGAGGATACTGCCGTCAACCAGCGCAACCAGAGCAGTTGGGGGTTCGGTGCTTTGCTCAAGGGCACCTCGGCAGTGCCCAGGCAAGTGAACCAGCACCTCTCCAGCCACCAGTCCACTTGCCAAGCTTCGTCCATACTGGGACTCAAACCAGCGACCCTTCGGTTCCCAAGCTGAGTCCCTATGGACTGAGCTTCTGCCGCCCCCAAATCTTCCCCTAATATGTCTTGCCATTGTTTCATTTCTGCTTCTTTCTTGTTTTTCAATCACTGTAAAGCACTTTGGGTTGCATTTGGTTTGTATGAAAGGTGCTATATAAATAAAGCTTGATTGATTGATTAATTGATTGATTGATTGATTGATTGATTGATGTACTGAAAATTCAGAAACCATGC
Source organism: Notolabrus celidotus (assembly GCF_009762535.1). NCBI lineage: Eukaryota > Metazoa > Chordata > Actinopteri > Labriformes > Labridae > Notolabrus > Notolabrus celidotus. The sequence continues at coordinate 1,685,868 of NC_048272.1, read as the reverse complement.
AAATTACAAATAACGGTATACAAAAAGATGAAACAATTGCATTAAGTGGAAATGCTGCAGATACAACAAATAATGCAAATAAAAAAACCACACAAACAAAGAAAAACTAAGCAGATGGAGATATGACTGCGGAGGTGCTCCATGCCTGTAGGGGAGTATTGAGAGGCACAGTTCACAATATCTTATTATTGACAGGAGAGTGTCTATCATTCTGAGTTCACTGTTTCATCTTCTACACTATGATGGAGCAGTGTGACAGTAAGCGCGGGCGTCATGAACTACTGCGCCGAAACCCAACTTTATAACAGGTATAGAAACCCCCACACAAAATGCATTGAGAAATGAGTTCTAATGGTCAGATTGCTATGCTAAAGTTAGTGCTTCTCGGTGTGGTTTCAGTTAGCTTGGACTCATGATAGCTGCACAGTTGACTCTTCTCTTGCATCAGACTGTGAATACAGTGTTTGTCTTTTGCACTCGTTTTCAGTATGTGTGTTTTTGGGTTGGCATTATGCAGCATGTTTGCTGTTTTATGGCTGTTAAAGTTGTTAGTCTTAACCAGAGGCGCCACCAGGGACTTTGGGCCCCATGAAAAAATATCACATTGGGCCCCATCACCAAAGGCCACATGACCCCTGTGCAACTGCTGTAACCACATCTCCAGGATCCAACCGACCCAGACGTGACATTAAAACAGACTAAATCACTCAATGCTTCAACCTGCCCAGCATCCAAAACAGACAATGGGCTGTAGCTTATGTAGCTTAGCTATAGCTTTGTTTTTAGAGGCTTTTGTAATAGTACAGATAGAGAGAGAAACAAGAGGTTCCCACAGACCCCCTTCAATAATGCTAATTGACATGCTACGTTGCTCACCTTCTTGTTCATTGGGTTGGGGGGAGTTGTGGGGAGACAGTGTACCTACTGATATATCAGCTGCTGAGTCTCGTAGGGAGGGCGGGGAAACCCATTTAGTAGAATGAGCTACAACGTAGTTCATCTCATTGTGGACATCAAACTAGCAAACAGGTTGATTTTAACCACTCAAAGACTATACCAACCTTTACTGGAGAAGAACTGGGTGACATACTGTCACTGTCTGACTGTGCGGCACAGCTGATTAGCGTGACTCAGGCTGTGCTGTACCATTTCATGATTTTTATTTTTCATGGAAAAGTGCTAGCGCTAGTTAGCATAGCCACATAGCTACATGTCCGTCGCTGTGCACCAAGACACACGTGGACATACTGACAAATAAAACAACAAGAAACATTAAATCTGTGACCAATGGTTCAGAAAGGTCCTGCTGCAGGCGCCTCTCCGTCAGGATCAGATTCTGGATCAGATTCAGAGGGTTGAAGTAACGCGGGTCTGTGAGCAGCCGTGTATATTCAGCCAACATGTAAACATTAGATCAAGGTGCTGGACAGCCGAGGCCACATCCACTTCCTGGTCAGAGAGCTCATTCTCATTTAAAGGCACAGACACAGAAAACAGCCTGTTCTGAGCAGGGCTGAAAAAGAGGGGTTTACAGGCAGACTAAAATCTGATTTCAAAGTGTTTTTATGAGCATAAACTTCAAAGACATGTTTTGGGGACCTCTTAGACCAATATATTTTGATGAAAAAGAGCATAATATGCCACCTTTAAATGTTTTTTATTGGCTGGAACATTGTAATGCACACTGACAGGCACTAAGGGTGACCAAAGACATTCATTTTGAGGGGAAACAAGAAAAGAAAAGGAGATACAAGGTTTATGCCTGACAGCAGCAAAATGTAAAAACAACTGTTGGAAAAATAAAAAGACAAATTATAAAGGTAATATTTGTAAAAAAATTAATCAAATCTCTTCCCAGGCACTTTAGGATGTTGGCGGAGACTGTCCATTGTGTTAGCCTGTGTTTTGTGAATGTCACCCACTTACATACTCCATCTCCCTGAAATGCTGGCAGTCAGCCTAACATCCACTCTAGCTTTATCTATGAACACAACCTAATAGTGTGTTTGTTCAAGTATTGCAAAACCTAACAATAGTATCCTATACACTCATCCTAATCCAGTGGACATAAGTGCTAGCTGTGAAGTGAGTGACTGTCATCAAGCTAACTTGTTCCCCTGTAATGACATATGGAAAGCACTGTAGAAGCTTTAAGTACATTTCAGGCTCACAGAAACATCAAACCAAAAGTGTGGTTTCACTTTAGTCTCTTTTATGTTTTGGAGAGATGCTCTGCCAGCATTGCCGTTGACATACCTTTCAACACAAATGAGGTAAATGTTACAACTTTTGACATAGTTGTTATTATCACTCCCACTTATGTTTTACAGTGCTATTCAGAGAGATGCAATCACCAGCCCTGCTGTCTGGATTGCAGGACAGGATATTACTTCACTTTGTTCCAAACAGAGCTGGTTTTGACCCAGTGGCTCCTTAGGCTAATCTCACATCTGTGTTGGGTGACTGTCCTGATTTTTTTTCCCCCACAATATTCACCTATTTAGGATGCTAATGGAAGCTGAAATGTGAGGTGAAATGTGCCAGACTCTTTTCCATGGATTGATTTGATCCAACATGAGTTATGTTCTTTGTTCCCCTCAGTCAGTCTCATGGATATGGATAACAAGAATTAGCATTTGGCTAATACAGCCTGTAGTACAACACACAGGTCTGGCAATTCACTTCCTTTTACCTCTGCCAGTTTTTTCTTTTACTGCATCTGTGCAGGAAATTCATCAGAATTGATCTTCCTCTGGAGCCGCAAAGGTTTTATGGTACTTTTTCACCTCTGCACTAGCACTCCCCTGAAACCCATAAGAGTCCCCCCTTGCAGTCATTATGTGATCTCAAGTCCAGATTCAAATAAAACATTTTTATCTCTTCTTCATCCTGAGATTTGTTAAATTCAGTTTTCTAAACCTTAAGCAGTGAGCCTTTTCATTCCACCAAAAAGACTAATTGTCTCCACTGTGGCTCCTCATTATGATTTGCTTTTAAGACAACATGGAGCATCTCTGCCGTTCTAAAATGGTCCTTACATGACTAGATTAAGCTGAAATTTGAAAACACAAACCAAGCAATCAGGAGTAGATGCAATTTTGCCATTTACTGACTTTATATAAATTGAATCATAAGCTTGGCAACAAAACCTTTGATACACACCCATAGGAAAATAAATATAGAGAGATCTCAAAAGTGTTTCATTGATGTCTCCTAGACAACAATGAGATCTGTTTGAAAGCAAAATGAGACTATAGCTTATGTCTCCTGTTTCTCATTCTTGCCTTCAGAAAAAAAAGTTGTAAAAAGTCTCAGCTTAGTCTCCCTTTCAGTTCAAAAGGAGATCTGGTCTAAATCTGAAATGATTCTCAGGTATTTCTCAAGTGTTGTGACTCCTTTTGAGCTCAGGTGGAGAAATCAGGGAGCTCTCTCAACTGTCTCAATCTAAAGGCTGATTTATACTTCTGCGTTGAATCAACGGCGTACCCTACGCCGGGGGTCCGCGTAGCTCCCGTACCTACGCCGTGGCCTACGCACGTAGCTGACGTGCACCTCCTCCAAAAATGTAACTCCCCGTAAAGCCGACGTGGACCGCAAGCTCTGTGATTGGTCCGCTCGGCGGCTTCGTCTTTCCCGCATTTACAACACTTCCGGGATCCCGGACATCGGCCGCACATCGGCCGTGTATTTCATCTCCTCCTCTCTATTCTTCATGTAATCATGTCTGTATGATAAACAGCAACATGTATCAGCTGTAGATTAACATAACACGCTCTGAAACTCTGTGGAAAAGTAAACAGAGATCGTAGCGGGACCGGTAGCAGGCGGCCGGCTATCAGAGAGACCGCACTGCCCTCAGGCGTTTCGGCGGAGAATTGCTGCGCGACACAGACACACCGACGCACAAGTATGTGGGGCTCATGTCCGCGTCAGCCCCTGCTGCGTAGGGGAGACGCAGAAGTATAAATCAGCCTTAACCCCCATCCTGGAGGGACAGGGCCTTCTCTGTCGCTGCCCCCACCCTCTGGAACTCTCTCCCCCAACACCTCAGATTCTCTCCCTCACTCACCAAATTCAAATCCGGACTCAAAACACACCTTTTTACAAAGGCTTTTAAACTAGAATTGATTGATTTTTTTCTTGTTTTGTTTTATTTTGCTGCCTTGCTCTTCTTTGCTTTTTTTTTTGCACTGTTTTCCTTTGCTTTTCTATTGTATAATTTACTTATTTTCCTGTAAAGCGCTTGGAGAATCTTTTAAAGCGCTTTTATAAATAAAATGTATCATTATTATTATTATTATTATTATTATTTGTTTTTGTCAGACTCAGTTTTTGTGTCTCAAGTTGAGCTCAGATGGAGCAAAGAAAGAGCCTGAGCTCATCTTTTCATGAACATTTATAGTGCCCTGCAAAATTAACATTTCAATGTGATTGTCCACAAACTTACAATTCTCATTCAAACATTTGAACCTCTTGCAAGATCAGCTATTTAGATGTGAAATGATCTCTTCTTTGACTTCACAAAATGGTCCTTCCTTTACAAGTCTGTTTGGAACAAAACAACTTCACAAAGATTTAGTGGATTTGAGAGAAATTGCAAAAGGTAGAGATTTCATATCTCCAGGTATGACAGACCATTTATTTAAAATATGGGCCGCAAAAGGGCTGACCAGATTTAGCCAGATTATTACAATTAAAGGGGTGGATTATTTTGGGCACTGGTGGCCTAGCGGTCTAAGCACCCCGCATACAGAGGCTACAGTCCTCGTCGCAGGGGTCGCTGGTTTGATTCCTGGCCAGTCGACCATTTCCTGCATGTCTTCCCCCGCTCACTACTCTCCACATTTCCTGTCTCTCTTCAGCTGTCCTGTCAAATAAAGGCAAAAAATATATTTTAAAAAAGAGAAGAAAATGAGCCATTAATGAAATCTCTCATTTAAGTCTCAAATAAGACTCATGTCATGGTCTCAACTATTTCTCCTAGTGAATTTTAGGAGAAACTAATGAGAACAATTTGAAACTTGAATGAGGCTGAAGGGAGAATCTCAATTTTGTCTCCAGAGACTTAGAAGAGAAAGCCTTGAGCAGTAAAATTGTCCTACTTGGTTTGTCTGGAAAATGAATAGCGTCTGAATGTGACCTAAGGTTACAACAGATTCAAAAGAAAAAAACAACATTCAAACATAATTTGTACAATTAATAGCAAAAAGAAGCAGGTGCTTATAGATAAATGCTCACTGCAAACAGGCTTAGTCTTTCTCTGTATTACACCCTCTCTCTGTGGAACCAATAACCCTCATTGGACTTTTTTCTCCACCAGTTATTTATCACAAAGCCCAGCACCGTTTCTAACCACACACATAAATCACCGGTTTGCTGTTTAGGGTTGTACCACTTATTTATTATTTGTTGGCTCTTCCTGTGTGTCGGGGCCGGACTGATCAGGGTTGTAGCTAATCTCTGAAACACACTGAGTTCATTACAGTATGTTCAGATGCTTTAACAGTAGATTGCTGTTGCTATTAGAGCATACAGCCTTGCAGCGGGCAGCCACAGTGCCACTAATGATCACTTAATAGCTTTTTAATGTTGCAGCCTGCACCTTGTGCCTGGCTGTGTGCTGAGTGGCGGATCAGCAGAAGTATGTGTGTGAGGTGACAGACCGTGCGTGAGTTTTCTGTACACATGTGCAGATGCCCATTTAAATTCCTATATGCATCTCTCTGTGTTTTTTTTTTATCACCCACAGCCAGGCTCTGTGCAGCAACACATTTCCCTCTGACACACTGAGGAGCACATCCACTCCATTCCAGCAGAGAGGGGAACTTTATCAGTGTTTCGCCTTCAGCCTGAGGACACAAACACACCACATGTCTGCCATTTGGCATAACCCTCCTACACACAAGACTCACTCTGTTTCATTCTTCTTTAATCCTGCTGGGAGCGAAGTGACACACAGGCTGCTGAATGTTTATGTCATCTGAACATGTGAAAGAAGAGATATTTGCTGCAGAAACAGATTTCATTTCATCTCTGTTGCTTCCTTTCTTCTGTCCCTGGATACTAGATGTGTGTGTGTGTGTGTGTGTGTGTGTGTGTGTGTGTGTGTGTGTGTGTGTGTGTGTGTGTGTGTGTGTGTGTGTGTGTTTACTATTTCAACAAGTACTGACTGTGACACGCTGCTCTCAAACACATGAAAGCAGTTCAAGCTTGCAGTGCACATGAATTTTTAAAACTCTGAAGACACATATTGAGAAGAAATGTTTGTGTTTGTGCCTAAAATATAGTAAGTAAAGAAACACCTTGCAATGAACTATCCACAAACAGAAACCTCAGTCACTGATACCCCCAGTGTCCAATTCAGTCTGATAACCTCCAGCTACACCAACAGCACTAAACCTGGATGAATTATTGAGTTTACACCATACTAGATTTATACATACAGTCTTGTCTTGAATAACTAGGAGCTAATATGTGGTATTTTTGGTCTGTAACCAGTATGGAGAAAATTAAAAAATATCAGAGGAAAGAGGGATGTTGGGGATATTTAAGTTATCAATCTTGCAACCATCCATTTTTCAAGTCTATATGTTTTGCACATTCTTTCACAGCAATACAAAATAAATGCACCTACTAGATCTGATGCATAAATGTTACTACCCGGCTGTGTTAAATACGTCTGATTGGTCGAAACCCCATAACAACTTTTATTAATTCCTAACATCAAAACGCAAGGGACAACCTGATCCCAAATGTAATATCAAATCAATCTGTTTCTGAAGAGCTGTTTTGAGACCAATCGTCGGCGGCAGCCATATTGCTTCTGTCCAGCCAGTGTGGCGTAAAGAGGCGGAGTTTAAGACGCCAAGCCAACAGCTACAGTGTTCCTGCAGTCAGCTGTGCCTCTCATTGGAAGACCCGTAATCTTAAAGGTGACATATCATGCAAAATCAACTTTTTAATGGTTCTCTACCTGAAATATGTGTCCCTGTCTACAAACCCCCTGAAAGTGAAAAAGAATCCATTCTGCCCCTGTTCTGATTTCTCCACCTTTCTGTAAATGTGTGCTGAAACCAGCCGTTTCAGTTTTCAGTGTTTTTCATACGTCACAACGCCATCCGGTCTGTAACAGGAAGTCAGAGCTCGGAGCTTGTTCAGCCCATAGACTGTATAAAATACAACTCAACCCCTCCTCCGTTTTTCATTCCCTGCACACGTGTGTGCTAACAAGGAGCTTAGGAGGGAGGCATGCAAGTTGTAGGCTGTCTTAATAAACACAAAGGTCGGTTTTACTCCCCACGTCTGCAGATTTGAAGATCTAGTGGATGATTTTTATTTTTCATGGAAAAGTGCTAGCGCTAGTTAGCATAGCCACATAGCTACATGTTCGTCGCTGTGTACCAAGACACACGTCGACATACTGACAAATAAAACAACAAGAAACACTAAATCTGTGACCAATGGTTCAGAAAGGTCCTGCTGCAGGCGCCTCTCCGTCAGGATCAGATTCTGGATCAGAACAAGCAGCATTTTGTTTTATTTCATTTCTTCACATGATTGCAGTTGACGCATTCATTAGATAATTCAAACTCAAGCTAGATATGTGTGTTAATTATATGGTTATATTCCATTTTATTTTCTCTTCACGATTCTTTAATTACTACTTTGAATCTACATTTTTTTTCTTATCTTATAACTATTATTTCTCTTATTTTGATTATCATTGCTCTATTCAGCTACTTACCTGCTTACTCATTAGAAGTACATATGTACAATTATTTTATTTAACATTATTATCTTTTATATTTATTTATTTGTGTGTGTGTATACATGTGTGCATGTATGTATATAGTTATTATTACATTTTATGAATGTATATATTATTATTATTTTTTTTTTTTTTGTATGTGTATATATATGCTTTCATATGACTATGTTTAAAACATGAAAATATGTTTGAAATACTGGACCTGTATTGTAAAGCTTGCATTTTGCCAATAAAAAACAAATCTTGAGATATTTTAGAACTTTTTGGTAAAAACTCAACTCGTGGTGTTTGGAGGAAGAAGAATGCTGAGTTGCATCCCAAGAACACCATACCTACTGTGAAGCATGGGGGGGGGGGGGGGGGGACCTCATGCTTTGGGGCTGTTTTTCTGCAAAGGGGACAGGATGACTGATCCGTGTTAAGGGAAGAATGAACGGGGCCATGTATCGTGAGATTTTAAGCCAAAACCTCCTTCCATCAGTGAGAGCATTGAAGATGGAACGTGGCTGGGTCTTTCAGCATGACAATGATCCCAAACACACCGCTCGGGCAACGAAGGAGTGGCTCCGTAAAAAGCATTTCATGGTCCTGGAGTGGCCTAGCCAGTCTCCAGACCTCAACCCCATAGAACATTTGTGGAGGGAGTTGAAAGTCCGTGTTGCCCAGCGACAGCCCCAAAACATCACTGCTCTAGAGGAGATCTGCATGGAGGAATGGGTCAACATACCAGCTACAGTGTGTGCAAACCTGGTGAAGACTTACAGGAAACGTTTGACCTCTGTCATTGCCAACAAAGGTTATGTTACAAAGTATTGAGTTGAACTTTTGTTATTGAACAAATACTTATTTTCCACCATAATTTACAAATAAATTCTTTAAAAATCCTACAATGTGATTTCCTGGATTTTTTTTTTCTCATTTTGTCTCTCATAGTTGAAGTGTACCTCTGATGAAAATCACAGACCTCTCTCATCTTTCTAAGTGTGAGAACTTGCAAAATCAGTGGCTGACTAAATACTTTTTTGCTCCACTGTATGTGTGAGGAAAAGGGATGGACAGAAGACAAGAGGAGATAGATTAAAAGTACAGATGCTGGTCCAAACTTGTCTTTTTCCATTATATCCATTATAATCACATGAGAATATATTACAGTGAGTTGGTGTGTTTTGGTGTTTCAGGCTTAAGTGTTCAGCTAGTATGGTGGTGCATGTTGGCGATAATCCTCAAATTTATAACAGGTTATATATAGAACAAAATCTGTGATCTCACATTGTTTTACTTGAAAACAAATCTTGAAAAAAAAGATATTGAGCATTATTTGAAACTAATACATACAAATAGTTGGTTCATTTTTGGTCTCAACGGCTCCTCCTACATTGTAAACCTGTTTAGATCTAATAAAGTGAAAGAAAGAAGAAGAAAAAAAAAAAAAGAATAGAATCCACACCACTGTGTAGAAAAATCCAAATGATGATAATTAGACAATAAATGAAAATGCTAATCCATGACCAAAAACCATTTCTAAATTAATTGCCATTTCCTGCTATGTTCAAACCAAACAAATCAAAGTAATCAGTAAATCTACATGATAATGCATCATTATAAGAAGTAGAAACAGTCTAAGAGGCTACATTTTACTGCTTTTTTTTAATCTTAGAGTAAGATGGATTGTAGTAACTGATCCATAATTTATCATTCTGTCAGCTTTATATGTCACGCCAACCTTACCCATCAAATTAACCATAAAACAAGGTTTATTGTTTCAGGCCATAGGAATTAAAATGACTTCATGGCTGCTGTGTTGCCCTCAGAATGATGACAGGTTTTGATGTTCATAGTCAGATTTTGGCAGTGTTGGTGCTCTTCAGTGTCTGTGTGGAAGGACACAAAAGGAAATCTCTGCGGAGCGAACAAGCACATAAAAGCATTTATGGTGATGGAATGTATTACGGATATTAAATATGCATCTGCTCCCGCCTCATTAAGGCTCTGTGGCACGAACACACTCTCACAAAGGTCTGTGATCAACAGCCATTTGCTAATATGGAGAGAAACAGGGTATCAATATTTAAAGAGGGGGGTGAGGCTGGATAGAGACACATTCACACCCTCGGGGGAGTAATGAAGAAGTGTTTGGGACAGGGAAGACGAGCTGTGTGTGTGTGTGTGTGTGTGTGTGTGTGTGTACAGTGGGGCAAAAAAGTATTTAGTCAGCCACTGATTTTGCAAGTTCTCCCACTTAGAAAGATGAGAGAGGTATGTAATTTTCATCAGAGGTACACTTCAACTATGAGAGACAAAATGAGGAAAAAAAATCCAGGAAATCACATTGTAGGATTTTTAAAGAATTAATTTGTAAATTATGGTGGAAAATAAGTATTTGGTCACCCACAAACAAGCAAGATTTCTGGCTCTCACAGACCTGTAACTTCTTCTTTAAGAAGCTCTTCTGTCCTCCACTCGTTACCTGTATTAATGGCTCCTGTTTGAACTGGTTATCTGTATAAAAGACACCTGTCCACAGCCTCAAACAGTCAGACTCCAAACTCAACCATGGCCAAGACCAAAGAGCTGTCCAAGGACACCAGGAAGAAAATTGTGGACCTGCACCAGGCTGGGAAGAGTGAATCTACAATAGGCAAGCAGGTTGGTGTGAATAAATCAACTGTGGGAGCAATTGTAAGAAAATGGAAGACATACAAGACCATTGATAATCTCCCTTGATCTGGGGCCCCACGCAAGATCTCATCCCGTGGGGTCAAAATGATCATGAGAACGGTGAGCAAAAATCCCAGAACTACACAGAGAGACCTGATGAATGACCTGCAGAGAGCTGGGACCAAAGTAACAAAGGCTACCATCAGTAACACACTACGCCGAGAGGGACTCAAATCCTGCAGCGCCAGGCATGTCCCCCTGCTTAAGCCAGTACATGTCCAGGCCCGTCTGAAGTTTGCCAGAGAGCATATGGATGATCCAGAAGAGGATTGGGAGAATATCATGTGGTCAGATGAAACCGAAATAGAACTTTTTGGTAAAAACTCAACTCGTGGTGTTTGGAGGAAGAAGAATGCTGAGTTGCATCCCAAGAACACCATACCTACTGTGAAGCATGGGGGTGGAAACTTCATGCTTTGGGGCTGTTTTTCTGCAAAGGGGACAGGACGACTGATCCGTGTTAAGGGAAGAATGAACGGGGCCATGTGTCGTGAGATTTTAACCTCCAAAACCTCCTTCCATCAGTGAGGGCATTGAAGATGGAACGTGGCTGGGTCTTCCAGCATGACAATGATCCCAAACACACCGCTCGGGCAACGAAGGAGTGGCTCCGTAAAAAGCATTTCAAGGTCCTGGAGTGGCCTAGCCAGTCTCCAGACCTCAACCCCAGAGAAAATTTGTGGAGGGAGTTGAAAGTCCGTGTTGCCCAGCGACAGCCCCAAAACATCCCTGCTCTAGAGGAGATCTGCATGGAGGAATGGGCCAAAATACCAGCTACAGTGTGTGCAAACCTGGTGAAGACTTACAGGAAACGTTTGACCTCTGTCATTGCCAACAAAGGTTATGTTACAAAGTATTGAGTTGAACTTTTGTTATTGAACAAATACTTATTTTCCACCATAATTTACAAATAAATTCTTTAAAAATCCTACAATGTGATTTCCTGGATATTTTTTCTTCTCATTTTGTCTCTCATAGTTGAAGTGTACCTCTGATGAAAGTTACAGACCTCTCTCATCTTTCTAAGTGGGAGAACTTGCAAAATCAGTGGCTGACTAAATACTTTTTTGCCCCACTGTATGTGAGAGGAAAAGGGATGGACAGAAGACAAAAGGAGATAGTTTAAAAGTACAGATGATGGTCCAAACTTGTCTTTTTCCATTATATCCATTATAATCACATGAGAATATATTACAGTGAGTTGGTGTGTTTTGGTGTTTCAGGCTTAAGTCTTCAGCTAGTATGGTGGTGCATGTTGGCGATAATCCTCAAATTTATAACAGGTTATATATAGAACAAAATCTGTGATCTCACATTGTTTTACTTGTGTGAGTCTACAAATAGCAAATGTTTTTCTCAAGATTAATTCCTTTTCTTGCTCACTTTAAAGCCACACGACTTGTTGCTCTACAGCATTTAACAGAGATTGCTTCTCTGTGTACGTGAGAAGAATGGGGCAGCAGCAATTTATCCTCTCCACTTCAACCTGCTTCAGGGTTTTTCCATTTGCTACATTTAATATTTTATTTATCTCACTTGTCCTCTCTGCGCGTTCACTGGAGGAAAACGTGTTGCCTCGCGCTCTGTAGCAAATGTGGCGGCTGCTGCTTTTCTAATGGAGTGCACAATGTGAAGTGAAATTTAGAAGCATCAAAGACAGCAGGTGAAAGCACAAAGAGAGGCAATGAGTCAACGCAGATTTGTGGTTTCCCTGATTATGTTAATGCACAAAAAAAAGATCAAAATAGATCGCATGAAAGAGAGAAGTGCCAAAACCTGGAGCCACACCTGAACATACAAATTATCACTAGGGATTGGAATTGATAAGATTTTACTGAAACCAACGCCATATTGGTGTTCATTTTAGAATTAATTTTAAGATTTTAATGTTTGTTTTTAAGTCACTGCATGGTCTGGCACCTCAGTATATCTCTGATCGCATAAACATCTACACCCCCTCCAGTGCACTGAGGTCTGCTGATCAGAGGCGTGCCAAAAAGCCGACAAAAGACAAGGGGAGACCAAGCTTTTTCAGTGGTAGCTCCTAAATTGTGGAACGAGCTAACCACCCAAGTTAAAATTGCCCCCACCCTGGAAACTTTTAAATCACATCTTAAAACTCACTTTTACTCCCTGTCTTTTAATACAGCATGAGAGTTTATGTTGGTCTCTGTTTGTCTTTTAAAGGTGACATATCATGCAAAATGGACTTTTTAATGGTTCTCTACCTGAAATATGTGTCCCTGTCTACAAACCCCCCGAGAAAGAAAAGAATCCATTCTGCCCCTGTTTTGATTTCTCCACCTTTCTGTAAATGTGTGTGAAACCAGCCGTTTCAGACTTCAGTGTTTTTGTTACGTAACAACAATATCCGGTTTGTCATGGAGTCACAGAGCTCGGAGCTTGTTCAGCCCATAGACTGTATAAAATAATACTGAATCCCTCCTCCGTTTTTCATTACCTGCACACATGTGTGCTAACAAGGAGCTTAGGAGGGAGGCATGCTAGTTGTAGGCTGTCTTAATAAACACAAAGGTCGGTTTTACGCCCCATGTCTGCAGATTTGAAGATCTAGTGGATGATTTTTATTTATCATGGATAACTGCTAGCGCTAGTTAGCATAGCTACATAGCTACATGTTGTAGCTGTAGCTGTGTACCAAGACACACGTCTACATACTGACAAATAAAACAACAAGAAACAGAATCTGTGACCAATCCTTCAGAAAAGGTCCCGCTGCCTTTCTGGCAGAGGTCGGTTTTACTCCCCACGTCTGCAGATTTGAAGATCTAGTGGATGATTTTTATTTGTCATGGATAAGTGCTAGCGCTAATTAGCATAGCCACATAGCTACATGTTCATAGCCGTAGCTGTAGCTGTGTACCAAGACACACGTCGACATACTGTCAAATAAAACAACAAGAAACACTAAATCTGTGACCAATCCTTCAGAAAGGTCCTGCTGCAGGCGCCTCTCCGTCAGGATCAGATTCTGGATCAGATTCAGAGGGTTGAAGTAACGTGATCTCTGAGCAGCCGTGTATATTCAGCCAACATGTAAACATTAGATCAACGTGCTGGACAGCCGAGGCACATCCACTTCCTGAGGGGGCGTGGTCAGAGAGAAAACAGAGTGTTCTGAGCAGGACTGAAGAAGAGGGCTTTTCAGGCAGACCAAAATCTGATTTCAAAGTGTTTTTTGAGCATAAACTTTAAAGACATGTTTTGGGGACCTCTTAGACCAATATATATTGATGAAAAAAGCGTGATATGTCACCTTTAAAGTCACTGTCCAAAATAACACTGAGGTTCCTTGCAAAAGGGTGACAGTACAACTTAAGGGTGCCAATGGCGCTATCAGAGCCATTCAACAGATTTTGTTGGCCAAATAAAATAATCTCTGTTTTGTTCCAACCAGTCTACTGTTGAACCTGACAACGGGCAAACGGTTAGAACTCTGGATAGCTGTGTTGGAGCTCAGCGCTGTTACATCTTGTAACTTCTGACAAGTGTTCACACATGTTCCTGTAGAGTTCAGGCAGAGTGGTCTCAGAAAAATATAAGGGTTATGGCAAGCTGTAGTCACTCCAATCACTCATTTTCAAAAAATTGGAATATCTGCTCATCTAAAAAAAATGAATCCAAGAACCTTCTTCTGATGCTTTCAAACCCTCACAGGGAAATACAAAGTTCCCTGCTTCATTTCTTGTGCCTCTTTCTTTGTCGTGTTATTTGTGTTGTATTTTGCTTTTTGCTACCATCACTCCTCAAAAAGGTATATTGTAGGAAGCTGTGAAAGTCATTGGGGTAATAATACCTCCTGATTGGCCACGGTTACATGATGTTTTTTAATTCTGAATTAATAATTCAGAATTAAATAATTCCGAATTAAAGTATTCTCCTTCGTGTTTACATGGAAATAGTAATTCCGAACTGAGGTTTACATGGAAAACACGTTTAATTGTTTTTATTCAGGTCCTCTTAACGTCTGGGGGTTGGGAAGGGTTCTGATTGGACAGGGGCGGGCGTGACGTATTTACGTTTACCGGAAGAAAACAGACTCCAGTTCCTGCTTCTTTCATTTTTGGTTACAACATGGAAGACCACACAATAAGTACAAATGTCGCTTTGATTTTGACTATAGTTGTTAAAAAGCAGCTCGACACAAACGTACTGCTTCACTTTCATCAGCTGAGGAGGAGAAGAGAGATAGAGGACCGGAGAAGGGAGGCGGAAGACCGGACTGTGGCGATTCAAAGCCGGTGAGTGCAACGGCTGCTCTACCTCAGCCTGAAATATGAGCCCGCCAGCGCGGAGTATGTGCGTCATCGCGACAGGACAAGGGAACGAGCATGCGCAGAACGACCGTAATTAATTCAAAGCGGAATGAACGTATACATGACAGAGGAATTATTCAATTCGGATTTAAAATCAGAATAAACCAGACACTTACATCGGATTTAAGTTTAATTCGGAATTATCATTTTCATTCTGAATTAGGTGTTTACATGGTCATTTTAAATCTTTTTAAAGAGGATTTTATTCTTAATTTGGAATTAAAGATGAATTAAAAGTCTCATGTAAACATAGCCAATGTTTAGCCTTGGTTGTTAGCTCCCTCCATGCTTAAATGGCTCTACCTGGTAAAATGCACAGGCACGCTGATGACGATGTAGTTTATGTATGTGTTGTAAACAAAGAATAGTGTCAAACTGGATTGAATAGAATTATCCCATAGATCGGCCCATTGTCCCCGATTCCTCATTTAGCTGTTTAAGTCAATATCCAAATGATATCCAGTGCCAGGATTATCCCCCCCTCCCTACTACAGACTCTATGCTGAACATTTCCAGTGGCTGTAAGTGGCCCAAAGACAAAGTCTGTAAAGCAATCCAGCTGCTTAATTTGTACCAGCATTTTCTTGTGATGTTCCCTTATCTGGAAAGTGAGAGGGAACACAGACAAATGCTTCAGGCAAAATTACTCTCCTCTGCTCCCACTCTCCTCTGTGCACATATCCTGTTAGATATCCTGTAGGGGAAAAAAACAAGAAGTCCCACAAGGACACGTTTGAGTTATTTTTGCAGTAGAAAGCTAGTGTTGAACTGGGATTCAGTTCATCCTTGGATTCGACAATGAAAAATAACTGCTGATGTGCAGCAGAAGGCTGTCAGCATTGTCAGGAAATTGCAGACATGAAATTAAAAAGATATTCTTATCAAAAGACCTCACTGTGAGTATCCACTTGAGGTTTCAACATCTAGATTGTATCAGTGGCGGCTGGCCAATAGGGGCGCTAGGGCGCTGCTCCACCACCCACCACAAGACATTTAAAAAAAAAAAAAAAAAAAAAGATTAAATAATAAAATAATATTCTGAACTGTATGTATATATATTTTAAAATGAGCAAGATTAATATTGTATACTTAAATAATTATTAGTAAAGCTGTTTCGTTCATCTGTGTTGTCTGATTGGTGACGTATGTTCCCCATGGGTTTCCCCCATAGACTGGTTTTCTCCGGTTTTCCTCCGGGGCGCAGAAATCTTTGGCCATAGACTCTCGTTAAAAGTTGTACATGCGCAGTAGCTCCTCTTCAATACAAGAGATAGGGCCATGTCGGGGCGCACCTTCCCTGCGCCCAGAGCTGAATGCAGCTTGATTTACATACCACCACCCTCCTGTCATGGGGCTGACGTCACAGCCGTCTGTCATCAAGCGCGGCTGATTGACAGCTCGAGCCGTGGGAGTAGGAGACGATCGGACAGAGACGCAAAATGGAGGGAGAGAAAGTAAATAACTCAGTGAAGTCACTCAAAACATCACCTTTTGAGAGGAGAACATACCAGGAGAAGCTCCACGTGAAAGAGCGTGGACCTGATCAGCCGAACATCAACATTAATCATCAGTCCAAAGACAGAGGGAGACAATACACCCGGTCTTTTTCCAGGACCTGGTTTAGCAACAAGGCTAACTACATGCAGTGATGCTAATGCGTTAGTCTGCTTTCCCTGCCTCCTTTTCCAAACATCAGGATCTGACCCAGCATGGATTAAGACAGGTATTACTGATTTAAAGAACTTTTCAGAAAAGTTAAACTGTCAGGAATAATAATGCTATTATTTGACAGATTATTTGTTAACAAGCATTATACACAGTGTAACAGTGCCCTCTGCTGGAGAGCATGTAATGTCATTACTACACACACATTAATTGGTGATGCATGAATAATATCTACACCTCTTTAAATAAGTACTGAGACAATGATTAGCTTACACAGCTTATACAAATGGTAAACAGAAATCTTATTAATCAATGATCTACTGAAGCTATTTAGCCTACTGCACCAGTGGCAGCATGAATACTACAGTCACGAGACACCATCACCATGGTCACTTATCTATTACAGGTGATGCAGCAAGACAATCAAATGAATCTTGCTGAATCTGAGAGGTGCTTCTCAACACTGAAGAGAATCAAGACCTTCCTCAGGAACACAATGTCACAGGATCGTCTCAATGCATTGGCCATGCTCTCTATGGAGAAGAAACTTGTCAAAAGCATCGCTGACTTTAACCATAGAGTTATTGAGAAATGTATTTCTCTCAAGGAAAGAAGAGCAAAATTTATGTACAAAAGTTAGAACAGTACATGACATTATAATGTTGCTTTTGCTGTTTTCGTGTATGTAAATACACTGGTGTGATACCCCAGACATTTACCAAAAAAGCAAGCAAACATGTACTATTTTGGAGTTATAGCCCCCCCTGGAGAAAACTCCACCAGCCGCCACTGGATTGTATCTGTTGCTGTGTGAGAGATTATGAACTTCAGAGGGAATTCAAGCTCACACTAAATGAGCTGTGTTATTTGAAATATATCAAATAAGGTGAAAAATAAAAGCTTAATAACACGCCAATGATTCAGCCAGACTCTTTCAGATGAATAAAGAGCACATAAAAAAAGTGCATGGATGTTATCTCCCCCTGTTGAGTTATCCATGTAGATTTGTATCAGGATTGATTGTGTCTTGTTTTAGATGAGATGGGCTACATTGGGCAGAAATCTAAGACGTTGGCTAATCGTCTTTGACCTTTATTTTGAAGCCTCTTTTTATATGTCTCAGTCTCACAGAGAAGGTGCTTTGGATTTCTTGATTATGTTTCAAGTGGGAGTTCATCAAATTGATGTAAGCCAATGTTTTCATATTCATGGTGTTGAGATGGCTGCAAAAAAACTTTGAATAAGAAGCAAACAAAGTTGGAGAAATGTTTGAATACACTCAAATTGATTACTTTACTGCATGCCTCATAAACCTGATCCCATAGGAGGACAGTCTTTTCCCAATTACCATTTCTCCTCCTCAAGCTCTCAGGCTGTTTTTGGCCAGATGCTTTTGACTGCTGTGGAAGTCTGTTCATTGGAATGATAACACATGTTTTTCTTGTCTCCTGCATCAAGTTGTTGAATCTGAAATGACCTTTAGCTTGACACTGATTTAAAGTGAGTCCATTAATGTGTCAGGTCCAGAGTTCAGGGTCATACAGCATGGGAGATTTGATGCAATATTCATACTGAATTTGTTTCTGAGTAACAGTCTTCTTTAAGAAATACATGGTTGAAGTGAAGAAATAGTCTGAGCACATAACTCCCTGTAAAACTGCCTCATTCTTAGATGTTGCATTTATATAAGTAACATTTAAAGGTGACATATCATGCAAAATGGACTTTTTAATGGTTCTCTACCTGAAATATGTGTCCCTGTCTACAAACCCCCCAAGAATGAAAAAAATCCATTCTGCCCCTGTTTTGATTTCTCCACCTTTCTGTAAATGTGTGTGAAACGAATATCCAATCGATTCTCCGCCGAAACACTAGAGGGCAGTGTGGTCTCTCTGATAGCCGGCCGCCTGCTTCCGGTCCTCTACGATCTCTGTTTACTTTTCCACAGAGATTCAGAGCGTGTTATGTTAATCTACAGCTGATACATGTTGCTGTTTATCATACAGACATGATTACATGAAGAATAGAGAGGAGGAGATGAAATACACGGCCGATGTGCGGCCGATGTCCGGGATCCCGGAAGTGCTGTAAATGCGGGAAGACAAAGCCACCGAGCGGACCAATCACAGGGCTTGCGGTCCGCGTCGGCTCTACGGGGAGTTACATTTTAGAGGAGGTGCACGTCAGCTACGTGCGTAGGCCTCGGCGTAGGTACGGGAGCTACGCGGACCCCCGGCGTAGGGTACGCCATTGATTCAACGCAGAAGTATAAATCAGCCTTTAGGACCAAGGGAGAGGTTCCGGTGGCTGGTGGTGAGGCTTTCAGCAGAGTGTCTGCCCCCTGGTGGCTGGCTGCAGTATAGGTCAAAAAATCTGTCTCCTCCATTCATTTGAATGGGGGAGCAGTCAAACTTTAAAAAATAAATACACGTGGTACGAATGTTTCTCACATCCATATCCTGGGGTTATATGTATTTGACTGTTTTGTGTCCAAGGCCTCTTTTTCCTGAAAAGTTTCTTTTTCGTTAGTTATTAGAGTTTAAAAAACTGAGTTTTACTTCCTGTTTCCTTTGATTCACAGCCACCGTAGAGGGAAACTTCAAAGGACACACAGCGTCTTGTGACATCACGCTGTAGGGCGGAGCTTGTTACAGTGGCTTCACAGGCTCTGGCTGCACAATGGCGGTGCCCAGGAGCGGGATTTTTTGGCTTCAGAACCGTACAACGGGAAGAGGCGGAGCAACGCTGTCCATTTTTATTTACAGTCTATGTTTGGGACAGGGGAGAGTGCCACTGCAGCACCCGCTGCTCATTTAGAATGATACATGCTTTCATTTCAGAGTCTCCAAAAGTCTCCAATAACACCAGAGAAAGTCGCTAGATTTGTCGCTAGTCGCTTTCTTGAAAAAGAGTCGCTAGAGGGGTCTGAAAACTCGCTAAAAACAGCAACAAAGTTGCTAAGTTGGCAACACTGCTTGCTGGACAGTGTTGTATGCAGGGGTGTAGTGTTAGTGTTAGTAGTTAGTGGATCATCTTATAGTGTTCTAAAAAGTCTTTGTGAATCTCAACCGGATTATACAAACAGCAAGTCATCTATTTTCTCAATTTGAGAAAAAAAGTCCCTGAAAAAAAGCGACGTTCAGGCATGCTCCATCAGCACTATGATTTTATGTGACCCCCAGAGGACAAATTTGAAATAGTAGTTATTGAAAAATTGCAGTTAATGTCTTCTCTGTAATTTTTTAACTTTGCAAAGTAATTCCACGGGCCAGATTGGAACCTCTGGCGGGCTGGTTTTGACCCGCTGGCCGCATGTTTGACACCCCTGCTCAACAGGCTACACCAAAACTAATCTGCATTCTTTGAAAAACACATAACCCCACTTTAGAGCTTCAGAAAGGAAGGTATTTTGTTATCCAGGGTTTGTTTTCTCTGCCATCTTCCCTTGCAGCGTGCCACTTTAACAAGTCATAAAAAGGTGATCTTTGCTACCAACGCTTATTATTTCATGGTATCTAGCTATTTCAAATAACCTCGGTTTATGAACTGTGGCTACTCGTCTTTAATCATTATCCTAATGATGTTCAACTCCTGAACTGAAACAAACTTTTAAAAGGTATGCAAGCAGCAAAAATCCTTCAACTTTTTAAGCCCCTCAAATAAAAAGTCATTGCAGAATATGAGCCACAGTGGAGCTGTTTCTTTACACTGTAGATAACTCTTTGGACATCTTCATTATCCAGCTCCCGAAATTAATTATAATAATAATACATTTTATGTATATAGCACCTTTTAAAAACATGTTTACAAAGTGCTTTACAGAGTGCAAGACATGAGTGAGCGAGTGAAAACAAAAACAATAAAGTGCATGACAAAGGTAAGGAGAGCTAAAATGAGTGAAGTAAATACAATAATAAAAACCATGCAGAAATTAAAAAGTCAGTGATGAGTTAAGAAGTAAAAGCACATTTGAAAAAGTGTTTTTAAAAGAGATTTAAAGGTGACATATCATGCAAAATGGACTTTTTAATGGTTCTCTACCTGAAATATGTGTCCCTGTCTACAAACCCCCCGAGAATGAAAAGAATCCATTCTGCCCCTGTTCTGATTTCTACACCTTTCTGTAAATGTGTGTGAAACCAGCCGTTTCAGACTTCAGTGTTTTTGTTACGTAACAACAATATCCGGTCTGTCACGGAGTCAGAGCTCGGAGCTTGTTCAGCCCATAGACTGTATAAAATACAACTCAACCCCTCCTCTGTTTTTCATTACCTGCACACATGTGTGCTAACAAGGAGCTCAGGAGGGAGGCATGCTAGTTGTAGGCTGTCTTAATAAACACAAAGGTCGGTTTTACTCCCCACGTCTGCAGATTTGAAGATCTAGTGGATGATTTTTATTTATCATGGATAAATGCTAGCGCTAGTTAGCATAGCCACATAGCTACATGTCGTAGCTGTAGCTGTGTACCAAGACACACGTCAACATACTGACAAAAAACAAACAAACAAGTAACACAGAATCTGTGACCAATCCTTCAGAAAAGGTCCCGCTGCCTTTCTGGCAGAGATCGGTTTTACTCCCCACGTCTGCAGATTTGAAGATCTAGTGTCTGATTTTTATTTGTCATGGATAAGTGCTAGCGCTAATTAGCATAGCCACATAGCTACATGTTCATAGCTGTAGCTGTAGCTGTGTACCAAGACACACGTCGACATACTGACAAATAAAACAACAAGAAACACTAAATCTGTGACCAATCCTTCAGAAAGGTCCTGCTGTAGAGGTCGGTTTTACTCCCCAGGCCTGCAGATTTGAAGATCTAGTAGATGATTTTTATTTATCATGGATAAGTGCTAGCGCTAGTTAGCATAGCCACATAGCTGCATGTTCGTAGCTGTGTACCAAGACACACGTCAACATGCTGACAAATAAAACAACAAGAAACACTAAATCTGTGACCAATCCTTCAGAAAGGTCCTGCTGCAGGCGCCTCTCCGTCAGGATCAGATTCAGAGGGTTGAAGTAACGTGATCTGTGAGCAGCCGTGTATATTCAGCCAACATGTAAACATTAGATCAACGTGCTGGACAGCCGAGGCACATCCACTTCCTGAGGGGGCGTGGTCAGAGGGAAAACAGAGTGTTCTGAGTAGGACTGAAGAAGAGGGTTTTTCAGGCAGACCAAAATCTGATTTGAAAGTGTTTTTTTGAGCATAACCTTTAAAGACATGTTTTAGGGACCTCTTAGACCAATATATTTTGATGAAAAAAGCGTGATATGTCACCTTTAAAAGAGGACAAGGATTGCCTGATCTCCTTGCCTAGTCTTGAGAATTCCAAGGGTATGAGGTCCTTTTTGTAATCTTGTCACAACTCTCAGACAAATTTACTGACTTAGTTTTTTTTTTTTTTTTAACAACGTCCCCATCAAATTAGATATAATACTGTTATTAAAAAATAAGGAACTAGCAAGAAGCATTTCTGCAACTTTAAAATCCAAAAAAGGCTGGCTTTAAATTAAACTGTTTTTCTGTGACGATAATAACAAGTCTCTTTGTTTCCCTGAAAGAATCAACGTGTAACCATTAGTTGGAGACTGACAATAAGGAGACTATCTGGTTATATTGAATACTTAAATTGTATTTAATTTCCATTATATTTCAGTGCAGCACACAAAGTTCTTTATAGTCTCCTTCCAAGCATACACAAAGCCCATACCTCTGGTCTGACACCATCCCCACATTTCTGCTCTGGCGAGTCTCTTTGTCAGTTTTATAAAGTCATTAAAAAGTTCATGTTTCACTTTCTTATAACAGCAGGGGGACCACTTGTGGAAACAGTGGTATAAGTATGCTACAATCAACCCGTTCGCCCACATTAAAGGGGGAACGTCACTCATCAATCAATGTCTGAGGCCACTGATGCTAATGCAAGCTCTAATTTTTATACTGTTATATTGTAAGGAGTTGGGTTATATAAGGAGGCTCTAGTGTGTCATGAGGTAACCCCTTCAACCCCGCCTAAAAACTATGAATTTTAAAGAGGTGAGAGTTGGAGCAGACCTGCAGCTTTCAGGGAGTGTGTTCCAGATATGTGGAGCATAACGACTAAACGCTGCTTCACCATGTTTCCTTCTGACTCTAGGGACTGAAAGCAGACCAGTACCTGATGACCTCAGAGGTCCAGGTGGTTCATAAAGTAGGCGCAGATCAGCCTAAACCATTCAGTGCTTTATAAACCATCAGCAGGATTTTAAAGTCTATTCTCTGACAGACAGGAAGCCAGTGTAGAGATCTAAGAACTGGAGTGATGTGGTCTACTTTTTTGGTCCTTGTTAGGACTCGAGCAGCAGCATTCTGTATGAGCTGCAGCCGTCTGATGGACTTTTTAGGGAGTCCTGTAAAGACCCCGTTACAGTAGTCTAGTCTGCTAAAGATAAATGCATGGACCAGTTTTTCTGCATCCTGCTGAGACATAAGTCCTTTAATCCTTGATATGTTCTTAAAGTGATAGTAGGCTGACTGCGTAATTGTCTTAATGTGGCTGCTGAAATTAAGGTCTGAGTCTAAGACTACACCAAGGTTTCTGACTTGGTTTGAACATTTCATTTGACCTTTGAACTAAAATTCATTAGTTCAATGGTCTCATACTTTTCACTTTTTTAACAACAATTTTCCAACTTCTATTTAGAAACAAATCTGGAAATTCCCTTTATACAGGCTTTAAGGAGAGAACAAAAACACACCCTCACATTGAGTCAAATATTGAACTCCATGACTCAATGACTCCTGCATGCTCACGTGTTTCCTGTATTTCTACTTGAATGCTACCTGACACATTAGTTTAAGCACTCTGGCTTTGTCAAAGCACTCGCCTGCACATTATAGATTAGTAGTGATGGACCTGCTGTTAGGTCTGGCAGGTCGGAGAAGGAGGTTAAGAGACATTAAGAATTTATGAACTGACATTACTCATCATTCTCCATTTGTAACATACTCTAAGAAGAAGACAGTAGTGACCAACATCAGATTTCAAAGTGTTTTTTTGAGCAATACACTTTAAAGACATGTTTTGGGGACCTCTTAGACCAATATATTTTCATGAAAAAGAGCACAATATGTCACCTTTAAAACAATGTCTTATTGTTATGATTTACTACAACTGGTGCCCCACCCCACCACTAGGCCATTGGTGGTCGGGCCCCTGCAGAGTGGCACCCCTACTGCCGGGTGTGTCCTTTATTTTCTGCTTGGAAGGTGGCACCCCTAGCTATTAGGGGTGCAACAATACGTGTATCTGTATCGAACCGTTCGATACAGTGGTCACGGTTTGGTCCGCCCTATGAACCGAACGATACGCAATTTTATATTTATTTGATCAACTTCTGACGAGGCGCTCTGTGCTGAAAGTTCAGTGGATCTGCGCTCGACTCCTCCGGGCTGCATTGTCGAGCGCAGGTCCACTGAACTGCGCGCTCCTCCCTCATTCATTCAGTCCAAGCTGGTCACGTTTGTTTTAACTGTGCTTCATCTGGAAAAATATATTTCACCATACGACGGTCTGCTGGGTTCACATGTTCACGTATGTGTGTGTGAGCGCGCGCCCGAACGAGAGGGAAGCACGAGTGTCCGCTTTGGTTGCAGAGCAGAGTTGTTCCATGGTCCTCTAGTGATGCTAGTCTGGGTGATGTGGTTTTAAAGTTCGTATATGCATTACTTGTGGTCTTATACTGCATGATGTGTAAGACTTCAGCCTGATACCGGACAGTGTTTTCCCTGCCGTTATATCGGGGGCGCACCCACCGGGTCCTGCCCCCCCCTGGAAGTCAAAGCAGAAGTGATTTAAGGTTCCCTCTCTCATAGCTCAGGTCTACACCTTGTTCTTTTATTTAACAGACTAAATATCCTTATGTTATTTATCTGATTTACATGATGGGATGTCATTTCTGTCTCTACATGGTCGCGCGTTCACAATTCTCCTCTGCCCTCCATCGCGCACGGCAGATGCGCACGCAGACAGACAGACAGACAGACAGACAGACGGACGGACAGACGGACACACACACACACACACACGCAACCCCCCCATGTACAGCAGAACATGTGTCAGGTATAGCTGCCCCTGATACATTTAATTTAATTTAAAAACTGCTTTTGAGCTGAAACAAATGTTGGTAATATCAATACACTACAAGTAAAAAAAGTCATGGAAATTTCT
The DNA here is from genome assembly GCF_009762535.1 of Notolabrus celidotus. Lineage (NCBI taxonomy): Eukaryota > Metazoa > Chordata > Actinopteri > Labriformes > Labridae > Notolabrus > Notolabrus celidotus. Next base: position 1,661,161 of record NC_048272.1, on the reverse strand, counting down.
CTTTTTCTGTATCGAAAACGTATCGAACCGAACCGAACCGTGGATTTTGTGTATCGTTGCACCCCTACTAGCTATGTCCTCTCACAAGTTGCTTCCCATGTGTTTTGGTCATTTGATTACTGCAACAGCTGCCTTCTGGGGTTAATAACACTGTGAAAGTAGTCCAAGACACGTGAGTCAGGCTGAGCTCATAGAGGACATAAAGTTTTCCAAATCTGACTAAAACTGCAAAGCTAACAGAGAGAGTCCGTGTCTCCATACTTGCTTGCTCTTGTGCAGCAATCACTTCATTGCAGGTGGAATTGAGTGCAATAAATTATTTCTCAGCTTGAGCTGGGCTTCCATGTTAATAAGGTTGTGCTTGTATTTAAATCAAGACAGGTAGTTAAAAAGAATGTGAATGAGGGAGTAAATATATGTATTGTATGCTTGGTGTGTGTGTGTGTGTCTTCCACAAGCCACATGGGACGACAAGGTCAGGCAGGGCTGCCTTTTAATTAACCAACGCTTGGTCTCACCCCATTATCAGCCGAGCTGCTCTTATAGCTGAGAGCTGCACACAGGGCGTGAAATTATCTTCTATTGATTTACTTCACTGTTTTTGTATCTATTCCTATCTTACTGATACTTTTTCTCTCTCGCTTCCACACATACACACACACACACACACACACACACACACACACACACACACGTTCATATCAGTGTTTCACTCCATCTTGTCGCTGCTCATTTGTTCTTTCATTTTCATTGTGCTATATTTCTTTCTCCCTCCCCCCTCCCTCTCTGCCTTTCTCTCTCAGCGATGTTTGCTCTGTTGCACTCTCTTGCTTTCAATATCTTCCTCTGATCTGCATGCTGGGAGATCAGTGAGGCATTCAGTGCTTTTCACCACAGTGGCAGCTGAGAAGACAGTCTGCACTCACCCCATCATGTTCCTGAGCTATTTCATTAGACAGGGACACCCCGCAGAATGAAAGAATCACTTTTTTCTTCTAAGAAGTGTTTGTGTGAGGAAGAGTGGTTTTTAAGGTTAGTAGATAATGTGATAGGTAGATAAGATATGCAGATGGATATTTCTGATATGATCTAGTCTTAAGTATCTACTGCACATATGGTCTAAGTCTTAGACCATATGTGCAGTAGATGCAGTAGTTTTGTCAAAAGATTCAGACTAATGTGAGATGAGATTTTATTTTGGTCTAAGTATTTGTATCATTGAGTCTTTAATGAAGTTTGAAAGACTTCTATTTCATATATTGCACTGCCTCTTTAAGGTTGCTCAGGGTGATATGGTTTGAGTTTAAGTAAATGTGTCACGAGTCCGATGTGCTGTTGTCCTATGTTGATGAAGGGTCATTAAAGGCATCACGACGCACCACAGAAGTTGTCCCATGCTCTTTCTTCCCCACAGCCCTTAAGTATCATTAATGAAGTTTTAAGTTAACACTGTTAAAGCTGGGGTTGGTAATCAGATTTAGATACACTTTTTGTTATACTGGTTAAAATGATCTTTATGTCCTGATGGTAATCAATACATAATGTGTTCCTAAAAAAGAGGTAACAAAAGCTGCTATCTACAGCCGGAGTAAACCTGGGAAAACACCAACCAATCACTTTTTGGGGTCCAAAATTTTAAACCAATGAAATCCCGTCCTGCCGTTCTGTCCGCCTCCTGTGCGTACATTTCCCTGTTATTCACTCCCCGTCCCCTGCCTCTGCTTCCCCTGACTCTACTGACTGCCCCTCTCGCTCCACCTCGGGCCTGTCCCCTCTGACCCGATGAGGTGCTTTGCTCAGGACTGTAGTCCGGATCAGAGTCTAAAAAGCTCTCACCACGGGGGCTCTGACAAGCAGAAGAATTAATGACATTTAGTAAGTCCTACAGAAAATGTAGATGTATTGTAGCGTCCGTCTGATTCGTGAACACGTTGATCTTTAATAACCGGTCACTGTCGGCCGTGATCACGCCGACCAACAAAGCAACAATCAATTGGGGGCGGCAGTAGCTCAGGCCATAGGGACTTGACTTGGGAACCGAAGGGTCGCTGGTTCGAGTCCCAGTATGGACGAAGTTTGGCAAGTGGACTGGTGGCTGGAGAGGTGCTGGTTCACTTACCTGGGTACTGCCGAGGTGCCCTTGAGCAAGGCACTGAACCCCCAACTTGGGGTGCACTGGCTGATGGCAGCATCCTCACTCTGACATCTCTCCCTAAGTGCATGTTCACTGCATGTGTGTGCTTGATTGTATGTATATAGCAAAAACTGTATGTCCAAAAAATAACAAAAAATTGAATTTCCCCCCTGGGGATTAATAAAGTACGTTTCTTTCTTTCTTCTTCTTAATGTTTGAATGAATGAAGAACTTCTCCTCTTGTCTCTCCTCTCTCCCGCTCACACACTCTACACCTCTCCTGATGCCTTCACTGACTGTCAACACTGTAGGAATTAAGAACATCTACACTGAACACGTTTAACAAACAAATAATTATAATTATCTTGCCATATTATTATTACATTATGTTATATTACATTGTTATTCTAGCTACAACTCATGGTCATATTACATACCATATTATTTTTATTTATTGCTTATTTGTCATTACCAACTATAATCGCACCATGTCAACCTGTCACTACTGAATTTTTTTTAATACTGCCTGTAATTACTGCTATTTAATCTAAATTCCATTTGTAACATTGTATATACCTAAATTATATTCTAGCTTTATTTATCTATTGTTATTTTTACTTATTTTATTTCATTTTATTTTATTTTTATTTTTATTTTTACTCATTGAAACTACTTTCTTGATTGTACTTATGTCTGGGTTGCTGTAACAACTGAATTTCCTCCCCGGGGATCAATAAAGTAATATCTTATCTTATCTTAAACAGTAGAGCTGTTACAGTATTATATGTGTGTTATAACTTTTCTCCTGATATCGTGTCACCGGTACAACTGGATAATGCTAGCATGACAGTTGTGAGTGCTAACAGCAGCCATGTTTGTTTGTGTCTTTAACTTTCACTATGAGAATGTTTTGGTGAGGACCGGTTTTGAATCAGTCACCATCATATGGTCATGAGTCGTTTTGGAGGAGCTCCAAGGGGAAGGGGGGGAGGGGTTAGACGGAGTCCTGAAGACATGCTATATTCAAATTCATGCTAGTTTTCCAAGACTACCCACCCCAGCTTTAAAGTTTAACAGGTCTGAAGAGATTAAACAAGTTACAGCGTTACACTAAGACCAAATATGAAATAGCTGCCAAAAAGTTACACAGTTCACACTGTTGACTGCTCAACAAGTATTCTCTGCCAGCAATGTTTAAGACTTTAGAGAGATTTCAGTGTTGAAGTTCACTAAAGCTGTCTGGTGATGGTGAATTATTCAAAAAACAGGTCTCAACTAAAAGACTTTTTCAGCCATATAAGTAGTGTTGGATTACCTCTCCAAGCAGGCAAAACAAAATCAAGACGTTTCCGTTGTCTTCTGTTGTGCACCCACACTTTATTCTCCCCTCCTAGCATCCATTCAGCTCAATACACTTTATGTACAAAGCCTGTTTAACCAGGCTTTGCTGACAGATGTTTGCTCATTAATGTGTGTTTGGCAGCGAAGATTATTACGGCTTACTCACTCGACAATTGCTCAGCTCCTCAGCAGACAGGATGATGGTGCCACACTTCTTCCCTGGGATCCCTCTGTAGATGGAGCACAGAGAGAGAAAACAATAAAAAGCTCTGCAGGATTAAAGGAAACAAATCTCCTGTTTGTCCCAACGTTAGTGATCGATAATGACCGGGGAATTAGTCCTCCTGATTACAATCAACAAGCAAAAATCCATTACCTTGACATTTCTGCAGTGTGTTCTGTTTTCATAATAACATAATCAAAGAATAAGTTTGTTTAGAAAATGTTAAACCAATTAGTTACTCGAAACAGTTATGTGCTGTACCTCCCAGGGATTTATCTTTTCTTGCTTCAACTCCTACTTTTTTACTTTCTACTTAAAGGTGACATATCATGCTCTTTTTCATGAAAATATATTGGTCTAAGAGGTCCCCAAAACATGTCTTTAAAGTTTATTGCTCAAAAAAACACTTTGAAATCAGATTCTGGTCTGCCTGTAAACCCCTCTTTTTCAGCCCTGCTCAGAACAGGCTGTTTTCTGTGTCTGTGCCTTTAAATGAGAATGAGCTCTCTGACCACGCCCCCTCATGAAGTGGGTGTGGCCTCGACTCTCCAGCATGTTGATCTAATGTTTACATGTTGGCTGCTCACATACCCGGGTTACTTCAACCCTCTGAATCTGATCTAGAATCTGATCCTGATGGAGAGGCGCCTGCAGCAGGACCTTTCTGAACCATTGGTCACAGATTTAGTGTTTCTTGTTATTTTATTTGTCAGCATGTCGACGTGTGTCTTGGTACACAGCGACCTCCTATGTTTGTAAAAGCGTCTTGAGATAACGTTTGTTGTGATTTGGCGCTATACAAATAAAGGTTGATTGATTGACTAGAATAAACAGTTTCTGAGTGTTACCTCAACCAAGTGAATAGACTGATGTAATAGCTTGACAAAATGTAGCTCTAGCGAGTTACAGGAAGTTCAGACAGGAAGACTATAAAGCAATCACAGCAGTTGTTTAACTCTCTCTCTCTTATCCAATAGCTCAGCCGCTTCCAGCTGCACGCTCCAGAGCTGTCATTGGTTAATCAGCAGCGGCGTCATCCAATAGCTCAGTGGCACGCCCTTATCGTCAGCCTATCAACTCTCTGCAGTCTTTACAAATGTGTCTCTCTCTCCTGCTAGTTCCTTCTTGAATCCCCGTCTCCACCTGGTCTCTGCGAGTCTTCATTTCCTGGGATCATCAACCACCACCACTAGTGTCTGGACTCTAGGGGGATTTCTTCAGCTGCCAAATTCACACATCCTACGCTCATAACATTATCCCCAGAGAGTCCTTACGCCAAAGATTTATGTCAAGTTCCATCATTCATTCAGTTTTAATAAATACCATTTAATATTCAAATTGTGTCTCTCCTGATTGAACTAGCTGTTATGTTGCAAAAGTGCATTACTACCAAACTAATATCCCTATTTGGTAGTAATGGTCAGTAACTTACAAAATACTATTAAAAATGAACATGGAAAAGAATGCTGTTGAAATCAAGAGTTTGATTCTGCCATAAAAAAAAAAAAAAAATTCTATTCCTTCTTTTTCCTAATTGCTATATTGCCCACCCCTGGATACAGCTAATGAAGACATCAGGCCATTCAATTATTGTTAACTATTCTTTCAGATGGCAGGAACGTCATACGGTGATTTCAAATGAATGATTATACAGTGGAGTGACGAGTTCAGTATGAGTCTCACACAGAGATAGTACTTTGTGCTCTCTTTTCACACTCTCTCACCCTCATTACATACAGGAACTTGCACTCCGAGTTGTCACAATGTATTATCTGTCATCCTTTGACTTGTCTTCAACACAAGAGCCAGCACATTAACCTCCACTGAAAGATGGTTCCCTCAAAGCCTTATTTTACCTAAGCTTCTGGTCTATTATTTTTTTAACATTTTTCTAACTCTGAAGTTAGAGTCTGACCTTACTTGTTTGTTTTTGGTAATCATGCAGTGATAATCCTTGTCTAGCCGTTTGGTCATTAAAAACAGATTAAAGTTTTGTGCTTATTCACATCAATCATGTTTCTTATCATATCATGCAAAATTGACTTTTTAATGGTTCTCTACCTGAAATATGTGTCCCTGTCTACAAACCCCCCGAGAATGAAAAAAATTCATTCTGCCCCTGTTTTGATTTCTACACTTTTCTGTAAATGTGTGTGAAACAAGCCGTTTCAGACTTCCGTGTTTTTGTTACGTAACAACAATATCCGGTCTGTCACGGAGTCAGAGCTCGGAGCTTGTTCAGCCCATAGACTGTATAAAATAAAACTCAACCCCTCCTCCGTTTTTCATTACCTGCACAAATGTGTGCTAACAAGGAGCTTAGGAAGGAGGCAGGGTCCGGGAGGCAGACACCCTCTCCACTTTTAAGAGTAGACTTCAAACTTTCCTTTTTGACAAAGCTTATAGTTAGAGCTGGATCAGGCTTGGACCAGCTTTTGTCATGCTGCTATAGGCCTAGACTGCCGGGGGAACTGGCACACTGACACACTGGGATCCTAGCTCACCCTCTTCCCCCCAACCCCTTCATCACTTACTTTAACTCTGCCTGTCCCATTAAAGTTACTAACATAGACCTTTCTGGAGTCCCTGAGCTCCATTGTCTCGTAGATTCCTCTGAGCTGCTGTAGACGTCCTGCTGCTGCGGACGATCTGGACTCCAGCTGATACGGACGTGCTGGACTCCAGCGGCAACAGCTTCTACGACTCGTCTCATCACTATCACCTCTCTCTCTTACTCCCCTCTATCTGTCTTTCCAGACCCAACTCAGTCGAGGCATGATGGCTGTCTAACATGAGTCTGGTCCTGCTGGAGGTTTCTGCCTGTTAAATGGAAGTTTGTCCTCACCACTGTAACTAGCTAAATACTGCGATGTGCAATGCTCATGATGGATTAAGGTGGGGTCAGACTGAGTCTTACCCTGTCTTGGTGTTGGGTCTCTGTTCATAATTTGACATAGAGTGGTCTAGACCTCCTATGTTTGTAAAAGCGTCTTGAGATAACGTTTGTTGTGATTTGGCGCTATACAAATAAAGATTGATTGATTGATTGATTGATTGAGGCATGCTAGTTGTAGGCTGTCTTAATAAACACAAAGGTCGGTTTTACTCCCCACGTCTGCAGATTTGAAGATCTAGTGGATGAGTTTTATTTATCATGGATAAGTGCTAGCGCTAGTTAGCATAGCTACATAGCTACATGTCGTAGCTGTAGCTGTGTAATTCCCTCTCTAGTGCTGTACCAAAGCTTTTAACTTATAAATAAAGAGACTATATTAATCCAAGTCTCTCTCTTTTCCACTGGCTCCTTTTTTTGCCACAGATCTGAGTTTGAAAGCTTGTTTTTTCAATATTAATCTTGCTTATTTAAGTGAACTCCAGTACCCATGCTGTCAGAGACCTGAGATCATCTGTCCCTGAAGAACTGGAGGTCCAGGTCAGGATGTTTTGGTGACAGGGATTTCTCAGGATCCACTAGATTCACCTTGGCCTAGTTTTATGAAATCACTTTGGTTTGGGTTGATCTACCTTTATGTTTCTACATTTGAACATTGGTTGTAGGGTCTTTTTCTCTCTCTCTGTCCTACCTGGATTTGTGTTGTTTAAATAGCCTCAGTTGACATTTTTATTGTATCCATTCAAAACTTACCCCACTATTCTTCAAGACCTCAAACTAACTCCGCTCAATGCCTATTGGCAAAACATTCTTCATGTTTCCCCTGAAAATGTAACAGCTTTCGTTAATTCCCCTGTGTAACATCAGTGTGTCTCTCAGGCCTTTAAGTGTCTCACCTGGGGACTGGGGGGGGGTTTATCGTGGTCATTCTGCAACTGTGTTAATTGGCTCATTCATCACTGGTGTGTCACAGTCAGATGAATGTCCCTGGTTTGTTTAGAGTGTTTGACATAAGCTGCACACTGTGGTTGTGTGTGGCCAGCAAAGACTTAATTTCCCAATCCTGAAACGCAGGTAAACTGGAGAGTCCAAAGTCTGTGTCTGTTTTCTTTTCAACCAAGTGTGTGTTGATAAAAGTGGTTTATTAAAGGCTGGTGCACACAAAACGATCCTAAAAATCTTAAAGGGATATTTCAGTTTTTTTGAAGTGGGGTCGTATGAGTTACAGTACACTATTACTCCAGCTAGCTACAATGAGTGCCGGTGAGCTCTTCCCCTTTCATGAGAAAATTCCCAGAGGACCGGCAGGTAAGCTAGACTACAATTCTCTGCAGACGGGGCCTCCTATTTCATGTGATTTCACTAAAGTTAAGAAAATATGGTCCATGAACTCATCACGGTTCAAATGCATGAACCAGTAGAAAAAATTGGAGCTCTTCAGTTTGCCATCAGAAACCCCCTTTGATTTGGGACTATTTTCAGACGCACCTCGCAGACCGGTGTTCTTCCGCTGCATGAGCATGGATACACGCCGATCAGCTGTTAGCATTTTTAGCAGTAAACACTTTTAGGAACAAAAACTACAAACTGCAGAAATGAGTGATTCTGACAGCGACGATGACATGCCGTTTACTGTGGACACAAGAGGATACCTCTATGAACCAGAGTTTACAGAGGAAGAACTCCAGATGCAGACCCAACGTACCAACGAAGAAGAAGAGAGGGGAGAAAGTTCTGTGCTAACGAGTGAGCAGGAGAGATCCCACGTTACCTGGTGGTGCCGGTGTGTAAACTGTGAGCCCATGCCAACAAACCCAGAGAGCTTCTGCTGTCAGGAGAGGGACTTAGTGACAACAATACTTCAGGACCTTTCTGAATCAGAGGATACCAGCGGCTCACATACGGCTCCAGTCTGCATCACTCATCATCCAGAGTTCCCTGCCTTACAGGAGGTTTGCTTGTTTGAACAGCCGGGATAAAGACAGGTACGTCCCATCTTTTAAATGTGCAGAAAAGTGAGTTTAATTCACTCTAAAGACCGAGACCGCTACTTGATCCTGCTACGTGCTTGTTGATCCAAACAGCTGATCGGCGTGTATCCGTGCTCATGCAGCGGAAGAACATGGGTCTTGCCGGCCGGTCCTCTGGGAATTCTCTCATTAAAGGGGAAGATCTCACCGGCACTCATTGTGGCTAACAGGAACAATAGTGTACTGTAACTCATACGACCCCACTTAAAAAAAACTGAAATATCCCTTTAACAGATGTTGAAAAAGTAAGAGAGCAAACATCATGATACATTTGTTGTGTTCTTATATTGTGTGGACAGCAATAATTGTCCAAATGCAGCACACCACAGACTCACATATTCAATTCACCAACAACCAGAGTCCTGACTCTCAGAACTTCAAATCTTGCAAAATCTCTTGAGCTCAAACAAAACTTAAAATCAAACAAACCGAGCAATGACAAACATTAGAAGCTGCCTAGCTTCCTGATTCCTTCACTGCAGTATTTATCATTTTCTGTTCAGCTCCACTCCTTTCAGTTTGACTGTGTTTTAAAGGACACATCATATAAACACTTGTGTTGCTGCCATAAATCACCAAGTAGGTCCTCCATTCCTGACGTCCATCTAACGCCATGCTTTGCATTTACTATTGTCACCATGGCTGTGCTTGCTTCCCAACTGGTGGTAGGTTTGTTCCAAATGAGTGTGCTCGGTTGTCCTTAGGGTTCTCCATACACAACAGGATACCTAATCCTAAAAACTATACATGTTTAATATGTATGATTTCAAAGTGGTGTGGCCAAAACGCTGTTTCGAGCTGGTTGGGAGAAGTAAAATCACTCTTAAGATATCTCACACCACAAGAAAATTTGGTAAGATAATCTTTATGCCTGAACACGTTTAAAGCTGCTGTGATGAACTTTCAGTTTGTGTTTATATTTCATCCTGTGGACGAAGCAGTTAGCTTATTTTGATCTGCACATGTGCAGGAAGTGTTTCTTACAGAAAGAGAAGTCTGGTCCTGCTTTAGTGTTAATGTTCAAACATTTCACTAAATGACAATCTTTACCCTGGGAAAGCTATGTATACATATTTGATCCAAATATAAAGATGATGTATAGAAATAATCAGTATTGATGCTGATGGCCTTGTTTGCTTTTGTACTTTATAACAAAGCCACAATATGAATTTTAGTCTAATTTCTAACCAGATAAAACTCCCCAAAGGAGCATTACTCAACAGAATGTAATGCTGTTAAAGTCCTTTCACAAAAATTTCATGCATAGTTAAAGCTAGGGTTGGCAGTCTCGGAAAACTAGCATGAATTTGAATGTAGCATGTCCTCATGACTCCGTCTAACCCCTCCCCTCCTCCCTCAGAGCTCCTCCAAAACGACGCCCCCCCCCCGCTCACATGCACAAGCGCCGCTGATTCTTGACCATATGATGGTGACTGATTCAAAACCGGTCCTCACCAAAACATTCTCATAGTGAAAGTTAAAAACACAAACAAACATGGCTGCTGTTAGCACTCACAACTGTCATGCTAGCATTATCCAGTTGTACCAGTGACATGATATCAGGAGAAAAGTTATAACACATATATAATACTGTAACAGCTCTACTGTTTGTTAAACGTGTTCAGTGTAGATGTTCTTAATTCCTACAGTGTTGACAGTCAGTGAAGGCATCAGGAGAGGTGTAGAGTGTGTGAGCTGGAGAGAGGAGAGACAAGAGGAGAAGTTCTTCATTCATTCAAACATTGATTGTTGCTTTGTTGGTTGGCGTGATCACGGCCGACAGTGACCGGTTATTAAAGATCAACGTGTTCATGAATCGGCTCGTCATCACTACAGCGTCCGTACGGACGCTACAGTACATCTACATTTTCTGTAGGACTTACTAAATGTCATTAATTCTTCTGCTTGTCAGAGCCCCCGTGGTGAGAGCTTTTTAGACTCTGATCCGGACTACAGTCCTGAGCAAAGCACCTCATCGGGTCTGAGGGGACAGGCCTGAGGTGGAGCGAGAGGGGCAGTCAGTAGAGTCAGGGGAAGCAGAGGCAGGATACGGGGACTCAGAGTGCACGTCGGGGAAATGTACGCTCTGCAGGAGGCGGGCAGAACAGCAGGACGGGATTTAAATGGTTTAAAATTTTGGACCCCAAAAAAGGCTGATTGGTTGGTGTTTTCCCAGGTTTACTCCGACTGTAGATAGCAGTTTTCTTTCACTCTTTTTTAAGAACACATTATGTATTGATTACCATCAGGACATAAAGATCATTTTAACCAGTATGACAAAGAGTGTATCTAAATCTGATTACCAACCCCAGCTTTAACTAATAAAAAAAAAACGTTTCATGTTTTTTTTTTAATCTAAGCATTTATTGTTTTTTTTTCCCAACAATTTGACTGATTTGACCTGAAGGACTCATGTTATGCACAAAAAGTAGCGAGTTCAAAAGAGCGGATAAAGTGCTCTCTAGCTGTGCTTATAAGTGCTTCCTCTTCTTTGTGCAGAGGTGTGTGTCTGAAGAGGTAGTCAGAGACCTTTGATCCACTCAGCAAAAGACTCCCACTGTGGAAACCATCCTGTTCACATGGGTTATAGTGATGCAAGAAACTGTGAGGGTGTTTTCATCACAAAGCCTGACACACTTGCAGACATTTGGCACCCCATCAGCCACTGGCTCAAAATACTGCTTTCAAAAGACATATGACTTTATGTCTGCATTCTTCCTTCATTTCTTCCTGCACTTCCAGTGACCCAATCAATTGCCTCATGGGTCTTCTGAGCAATAGCCTGTAATCTTAAGGCCAGTGAAAAGTGAAAAATAAAGAGCCAGAAGAGAAGGAGTCGCAGAGGTGAATCCATGCTGTTCTGACAAGCTGTGGTGAACAGCAGCTGCAGTGAAAAGAGGCTACAGCTACAGTAAACAGGCTTTCAACCACAACCCTGCATTTTCTATGTACAATTCATATCAAATAAGTTGTTGCTGCCCAGTAACAGAGACTTGAAGCATGTATACTTTACTGTAAATCTGGTAGTAATATGAATCCTTGGTGATCCTATCATAAGTAGACAGCTCTAGGTAGCCATGAGTTTTCCACATGTGTCTCTACATGCGTTTTTGTTACCACTCATGTTCTATGTGTTAACAGTAAAAGAATAAAACAGATCCATGTTACATCCACTCATGTTTCTGGCATGCCTGTATTTCCACTCTGCTGCATTAGTAGAAATAAGGAATGGGGAAGCTGGTTTAGCTCAGCTGGTAGAGCAGGTGCCCCATGTTCAGTGGCTAGAGTCCTCTTTGCACCGGTCACAGGATTGATTCTCTCCCCAAATTCCCTGTCTCTCTCAAACTGTCCTATTAAAAAAAAAAACTAAATTATGTAATAAAAGAAAGAAATTAAGGCTTAACAATATATCATTCTACCATCACAATTGCATCCACATCAACAATCAAGCAGTCGAAATAGTGGATCACTTCAAATATCTCGGACTCACCCTGGACAATAAACTCAACTTTGATCAACACACCACTGACATTCACAAACGCTGCCAACAAAGACTCTCTGCCATCCGCAAACTCAAAGCACTTTCTGTCGCCCCCCCACCTTCTACTGTTACTGTACCAAAGCATCATCCAACCCATTCTCCTCTACTGCTCCCCCTGCTACTACAACATGCTAACTGTCTCCAACAAAAACAAACTCATACGCACCACAAACACTGCCACCAAAATCATCCGCCTCCCCACACCCAACCTGTCTGACCTCAACAACAGAGCCATCATACGCAGAGCACGCACTATAACACTGGACCCCCAACACCCCCTCTACTCGGTCTTCACACTACTCCCCTCCGGTCGCAGGTACAGATCCCCATACTGTAGGAGAGCCCGGTTTGGCAGAAGCTTCGTCCCATCGGCCATAGCACTGCTAAACAGAATGCCACTGTAATGTGTCCGGTGTGTTTATATGTGCCCAGTGTGTTTATATGTGTCTGGTGTGTATATTTGTGGGATGCGGGGCACCATTGCTGGGAGGCTGGATGTTTATGGTTATTGTGTTCATACATGTATTCCTGTACAGACAGTGGCAACAAATCTCCTTATTAAAGGTGACATATCATGCAAAATTGACTTTTTAATGGTTCTCTACATGAAATATGTGTCCCTGTCTACAAACCCCCCGAGAATGAAAAGAATCCATCCTGCCCCTGTTCTGATTTCTCCACCTTTCTGTAAATGTGTGCTGAAACGAGCCGTTTCAGACTTCAGTGTTTTTGTTACGTAACAACAATATCCGGTCTGTCACGGAGTCAGAGCTCGGAGCTTGTTCAGCCCATAGACTGTATAAAATAATACTGAATCCCCCCTCCGTTTTTCATTCCCTGCACAAATGTGTGCTAACAAGGAGCTTAGGAGGGAGGCATGCTAGTTGTAGGCTGTCTTAATAAACACAAAGGTCGGTTTTACTCCCCACGTCTGCAGATTTGAAGATCTAGTGGATGATTTTTATTTATCATGGATAAGTGCTAGCGCTAGTTAGCATAGCTACATAGCTACATGTTGTAGTTGTAGCTGTGTACCAAGACACACGTCTACATACTGACATATAAAAAAACAAGAAACACTAAATCTGTGACCAATCCTTCAGAAAAGGTCCCGCTGCCTTTCTGGCAGAGGTCGGTTTTACTCCCTACGTCTGCAGATTTGAAGATCTAGTGGATGATTTTTATTTGTCATGGATAAGTGCTAGCGCTAGTTAGCATAGCCACATAGCTACATGTTCGTAGCTGTAGCTGTAGCTGTAGCTGTGTACCAAGACACACGTTGACATACTGACAAATAAAACAACAAGAAACACAGAATCTGTGACCAATCCTTCATAAAAGGTCCTGCTGCCTTTCTGGCAGAGGTCGGTTTTACTCCCCACGTCTGCAGATTTGAAGATCTAGTGGATGATTTTTATTTATCATGGATAAGTGCTAGTGCTAGTTAGCATAGCCACATAGCTACATGTTCGTAGCTGTGTACCAAGACACACGTCGACATACTGATGAATAAAACAACAAGAAACACTAAATCTGTGATCGATCCTTCAGAAAGGTCCTGCTGCAGGCGCCTCTCCGTCAGGATCAGATTCTGGATCAGATTCAGAGATGTTTTGGGGACCTCTTAGACCAATATATATTGATGAAAAAAGCGTGATATGTCACCTTTAAGGACAAATAAAGATCTATCTATCTCTCATTGTGCACACTAGTTATACCACAGGATGGGCGATATATTTCAGTTGCATCTTGTCCCAGTGCTGTTTAATGCTGTGGCCACTTATACAAATTGTTAAGAGGGTGGATGTCTCAAGAGGTGTTTTGTTTTAGTATAAGTATAGAGCCAAAACACATTCATGAGAAACAGCACAGAAGTATTAAAGCAGAACACCGAACATTAAATCAGGTCTAATAGCTTCCCTGACTACAGAGTGGGCTGTCTGTCACTGTGGCTCAGGCCACATTTACATTTACACCAAACAAAGGTGATCAAAAGGGTTGCAAACCTTTTTCATGTGACTTGAGTGACAGGACTTTGATGTGCCCTTGATTTGTCTTGGGTGCGTTTACACCTATACATCGTTTAAAACCAGTTCTTAATGATGAATGTGTGATTATTATCAGAATATAGCTACATTTAATCATAAGTAGTTCCTTATGTCAGAGGCTTACCTTCAATTAACACATAATACTGCAGCACTTTTTTTAAAACTACTGTCCTGGAACACACTCCCTGAAAGCTGCAGGTCTGCTCCAACTCTCACCTCTTTTAAATCAAAGACTAAGACTTTTTTATTTGCCACTGCCTTCCTATCTTAGCTCATTTTAACTCCCTTTAAATTAAAAATGTAATGTCATTTTTAATATATTTCTAATTTTCCTTTTCTTGTCTGTTTTATCATTTTAATTGTGTTCTTTTATGCCTGTCTGAATGTCTCCAATGCTTTTAATGTTTTAATGTAAAGCACATTGAGTTGCCCTCGTGTATGAAATGCGCTATACAAATAAAGCTGCCTTGCCTTGCCTTTTTCAAACGCCCTTTACAAAGAAAGACATACAATCTGAGTAAACAACAATCTGTATTCAGATTTTTATCAACACTATAGTGTCAGGTTATTCATATTTTCTCCTGAATGAATCACAGCAAGTAAACAAATCAGATGATGTCAAACTGCAATCTGTCTCCTGCTGGATTTGACCCATCTAACAGGCCCAGGTGTGCCAAAAAAAAACCACACATCCTTTTGCCTCAGGAAATATTGGTATAAGGGGATGAAAATAAATCAAATAAGATCTAATTTGCACCTTGATATTGATTTGCAACAGCAGAAATGAGTCAGACTTGATTAGAATTAGTCTTAGTTACTGAATAGAAACCTCCAAAGGGTGCCCTGTACACAGTCCCTCCTTATATTACTGAAAAACTGGAACAGTAATCTTATAAATGTGTCAGGCTGTTGTAAGTTGTATTCTTTGAACTGCACCTGGGCAAATTAGAATTCTCTTCTTGCAATAACTTGAGGCGGCAGAAACGAAAGGACTACTTTCTTTTTGTCTAAGAGTCAAAGCGTGCATGCATAATATAACCTATCTATTAACACAATGCTTCAAAGAGCCACAGGGTACGAGCAGGAGCTCTTTTGAACCGCTGATATTTACATAGAGGGGTCCTATATTCACAGAGAACAAACACACACAGTGATATTAAAAGACAGAGACATATTATCAGACATATAATCATGTAGGAGACACCTTTCCTTATAAACACACATACAATATGTGGATTAGTGTTTAGTAAGCGGGTAGTCATGCGAATCAGAATCCCCACAGGGTGTCAGGACCCTGACACGTAGCAGAGCAATCTTGTTTCACCCTGGGAGGATTCTAATTCTCAAAACCACCTGCTCACTGATTTATGCAGAGAAAAATAGTCCCTCCGATTCCAAGGTCTACAATGGCAACAGGTTCTTATCAGCCTCCTCACAGGAAGAATTACATTTAAGTGAATATTAGAATTCAGGCTTAAGTTAAAACTAGTGATGAGCGGATCCATACTGAAATATTGATACTTCCAATACCAGATCTTTATGCTCTGAAATCGATTCTCAAATCAAAATATTGATACTTTTTGATACTTCAGTCCTTTGAGGCAATGTATATCATTAAAGTGGGGCGCTGGTGGCCTAGCCTAGTGGTCTAACCGCCCACATACAGAGGCTACAGTCCTTGTCGCAGGAGTTGCCGGTTTGATTCCCGGCCGGTCCACCATTAGGGGCGGCAGTAGCTCAGTCCATAGGGACTTGGCTTGGGAACCGAAGGGTAGGCTGTAGCCCAGTCTGGGGCGAAAGTAGCCCAGTCTGGGGCGGCAGTATCTCAGGCCATAGGGGCTTGGCTTGGGAACCGAAGGGTAGGCTGTAGCCCAGTCTGGGGCAAAAGTAGCCCAGTCTGGGGCGGTAGTATCTCAGTCCATAGGGACTTGGCTTGGGAACCGAAGGGTAGGCTGTAGCCCAGTCTGGGGCGAAAGTAGCCCAGTCTGGGGCGGCAGTATCTCAGTCCATAGGGGCTTGGCTTGGGAACCGAAGGGTAGGCTGTAGCCCAGTCTGGGGCGAAAGTAGCCCAGTCTGGGGCGGTAGTATCTCAGTCCATAGGGACTTGGCTTGGGAACCGAAGGGTTGGCTGTAGCCCAGTCTGGGGCGAAAGTAGCCCAGTCTGGGGCGGCAGTAGCTCAGTCCATAGGGACTTGGCTTGGGAACCGAAGGGTAGGCTGTAGCCCAGTCTGGGGCGAAAGTAGCCCAGTCCGGGGCGGTAGTATCTCAGTCCATAGGGACTTGGCTTGGGAACCGAAGGGTAGGCTGTAGCCCAGTCTGGGGCGAAAGTAGCCCAGTCTGGGGCGGCAGTAGCTCAGTCCATAGGGACTTGGCTTGGGAACCGAAGGGTAGGCTGTAGTCCAGTCTGGGGCGAAAGTGGCCCAGTCTGGGGCGGCAGAGTTCTTTTAGGGGAATTTTATGTCTTTTAAAATGTGTTTTATTTCTTTATCTTGACTTGTGTGTTTTTATGATCTGCCTGTTTTATTTTGCTGCCCATGTAAAGCACTTTGTAACCTGGTTTTGAAAAGTGCTCTACAATTAAAATCATTATTTATTATTATTATTATTATATACAGGGAAGCTTTAACATGTGATCTTATTCTAAAGAAAGGTCTGTATTCAAATTAAATGCATGTTTCATATTGAGAAGTGACTGACCACACCTGTATCTGATTCTAAACATGAAAGAGTGCAAACGGCAGAAAAGCACTCGAGTAACTTGAGGCACAACATCTTGTGTTCAGGGCAGATTGTACATAATTAGACTTCCTGACAGTGACATTGTGCTGGAGGCCTTCCAGAAGAGCACTCTAGTACAGGGATCTATAGTAAAGAATAGCCGCTCATTGATTCATCCTGTGCAACGACTCGACTGAGAGCCTGGAAAAATCCACCGGTGATGAGCACAGAAAAACGAGAGGTTTCTACAGAAGGAGAAGGGCAGAAAGGTTGATTGACTTTTTAAAGGACAGCATGACACCACTGATCTGTGGAGTGGCTGAGTTTTTGCAAGTTGTAAGTGTTATCATAGTGAAAGGCAAAAATTAACTGAAGCACCCTCAGATAAAGAAAGAGAGAGAAAGAGCTGGGATGTGTTTAACTTTGAGTAGATTATTCCTTTTGTTCAGCTTTCAGTGTCTCAATCAGCAAAGATACTTCAGCTTTGCCTTTAGCAGTGTGCAACAGTGAAGGAGACGTATTAATAATAGACATTTAATGAAGCTTCACTTTGAGGATGTTTGTGACACTTTCCATTCCTATTAGCCAAAGCCAATATATACCAATAAGTGTACCATACAAATAGAATATTTTCACAAGAAACATGTTATTTAACATGTTCAATATTTTGAAGATTAACATACTCTGCTTTCTTCTATTCAGTGGTCTGCTGGGGAGCAGGGAGCACAGACAGGGACAGGAAAAGACTTAACAGACTGGTCAGGAGGGCCAGTTCTGTCCTGGGCTGTCCTCTGGACTCCATAGAGGAGGTGGGTGAGAGGAGGATGTTAGCCAAGCTGACATCCATCATGGACAATCCCTCTCCCCCCCCCCCCCTGCATGAGACTGTGGGGTCCCTGTGCAGCTCCTTCAGCAGCAGACTGAGACTCCCACCCTGCAGGACGAAGCGCTACCACAGGTCCTTCATCCCATCTGCAATCAGACTGTTTAACACCAGCACTGCTGTGTCCCGTTAATCAGCTGTTCTCATCTTTCATTCCACTACATGGAAGTTACTATGTGACTTGGCACATTCACAAATAACTACTGTATCCATCTGAATCACACTGTTCTTCATACTGTGTATGTTTGTTTTTAAATAACCTGGTGCAATTTTTATCTGTGCAATAACTTACCTTATCTATTTATCAGATAGAAGTGTACATAGTGTGTATATATCTGTAATAGTTGCCATATATTTTATTTTTATTTTTTATTTTTTTTATTCTATTTTATTTTATTTAAACAAAGCTATAGCTTTGTTTTTAGAGGCTTTTGTAATAGTACAGATAGAGAGAGAAACAAGAGATTCCCACAGACCCCCTTCAATAATGCTAATTGACATGCTACGTTGCTCACCTTCTTGTTCATTGGGTTGGGGGGAGTTGTGGGGAGACAGTGTACCTGCTGACATATCAGCTGCTGAGTCTGGTAGGGAGGGTGGGGAAACCCATTTAGTATAATGAGCTATGAGCATCTCATTGTGGACATCAAACTAGCAAACAGGTTGATTTTAACCACTCAGAGACTATACCAACCTTTCCTGGAGAAGAACTGGGTGACATACTGTCACCCTCTCTTCTCTCTCTCCTCTCTCTCCTTTCTTTCCCTCCTTTTCTGGGACCCAGACTTTGTCTTTCCAGACATTTTAGCTGCATTTAGCACGACTCATGCTGGGCTGTACCATTTCATGCCGATACAGTGGGGGGGGGGTTAATATGAATTTGCCCAAATAAAGTAGAGATCTCTGATATACATTTTATGAAGACGATGGGACCGTTTTTTTTAAATTACCTTATTCTGAATAAAATATTAGTTATGATTATTTATTTCTATTTATTCTTATTATTATTTTCGGGCCCCCTGTCAGTCATGGGCCCCTTAGAATCATCCTAACTTTTCCCCTCTTTACAGCACCACTGGTCAGTGGTTCACTTCCAGTTGAAGGCTTAAGGCTGATTTGTGCTTCTGCGTTGAATCAACGGCGTACCCTACGCCGGGGGTCCGCGTAGCTCCCGTACCTACGCCGAGGCCTACGCACGTAGCTGACGTGCACCTCCTCCAAAATGTAACTCCACGTAGAGCCGACACGGACCGCAAGCTCTGTGATTGGTCCGCTCGGCGGCTTTGTCTTTCCCGCATTTACAGCACTTCCGGGATCCCGGACATCGGCCGTGTATTTCATCTCCTCCTCTCTATTCTTCATGTAATCATGTCTGTATGATAAACAGCAACATGTATCAGCTGTAGATTAACAGAACACGCTCTGAATCTCTGTGGAAAAGTAAACAGAGATCGTAGCGGGACCGGAAGCAGGCGGCCGGCTGTCAGAGAGTCCGCACTGCCCTCAGGCGTTTCGGCGGAGAATTGCTGCGCGACACGGACACACCGACGCACAAGTATGTGAGGCTCATGTCCGCGTCAGCCCCTGCTGCGTAGGGGAGACGCAGAAGTATAAATCAGCCTTTAGACTCATTAACACCTGGGGAACAACTATCACTGACCTCATCAGATACTACTTTTACTTCTCCCTAATTATAAGGATTAACTCTTGACTGATGGCTATTCAATGCTACCTGTTAGTCCATTTGAAAATCTGCCATTCAAAGAATTGTGCAGATTAAGTGAAAGGTGGTTTGTTCACACTCCTCTGTACAGATTTGACTGACAGCCCTTACAATCAGGACTAGTAAGACCTCAGATTGGATCAGTTGTAAGTGTTGGAGACCGCCAGCACCCTTAAACATATGGACAACCATCTGTCGAACAAAACTCTCTAGAGCAGATCGAAGCATTGGATGATGACGTTTAAAAACTGTAGCAGTTTGACTGAGAGACCTGAAACCTTTACCTCACCCCAAAGACTCACCATCCAACTGAGCGAATCAGAAACAGCTGTTTGCAAACTTATTAGTGAGCAGTCCTTTGACCTGATCTATAAATGAAGTCCTGGCACACTCTGTAGGCTACAGTGAATCTCACAATGTGCTCAAAAGCCATCGTGTTTGTGGATAAAAAAAAGAAGCACAAGCCTTAGGTTTCACACACAGCCCACACAGTCAGGTCAGTGTGCTGCGTTTTGGTCAGTGAATTGCACTCACGCTGCACCACTTTTTGAGTTTGCATCATTGCCAGGTTCCCACCCACAAGTTAGTGAAAATATTCCACTCCACAGCTTTTGTCTGAGATGCTGATCAAGAATAAAAGAGGGAGAGCCTTTAGTCACTTTGGTGGCTTTTTACTGCACACTGGGACTGAGCTGAGAAGGAGGCAGGGAAGCAAAGGCACCATTGAAGCCTTTGGGATAAAGTGATAATCAAATCTGCTATTTATCAGTCCCTCCAGGTAAACCAAAAAGAAGGGAGTTGCAATGATCTAGGCAGGAGGTGACCAGGGTGTGAACCAGAATGGATGTACTGGACAGTCCCTCCAGGAAGTTGCGATTTCGCGATCGCAACTAACAACGCAAATTCAACCAATCAGCGCGATTTTTTTCGCGGCCCTGCAATTTTATACAATCACTGCAACTTTCCCGCAAATTTGACCAATTACATCAATCTCAGCCCCTGTACGTCATCGGTTTCGTCATCAATTTGACTTCCTTGGAACATAAACGTAAGTCCTCACTTGATCGGCACTTTTCAACAATAAAACACGCACAGAGAACGGGTGAAAAGAGGGGACAGCAGGCAGGACAAGTGACGATGACAACGTTGTTATTTACAGATTGAGGGGCTCAGTGTTAGCTTGGTCTCTACCTGCAGCAGGTGTGCTTTATGAACCAGCTCTCCTCACCTCCATGCATCTGTCTCATCTTCATTGATGATTTTTACCCCCCGGTGTGCGTTAGTGACAAAGACACAACCGGGGGACGTCTGTTTACTATTTGATGTTTGACATTGTTGCCGTGGTTCCCGTAAAAAGCTCTGCGTCTACAGCTTGATTTAATCCAGTTTGGTGAAACATCAGACACATTCAGTAAGTTTTGATCAACTCCTTGTCATCAAAAACATGTGAAATACAGCCCTTTCATGGCATTTTTCTGTGAATCAAGAGAATCAAAATACAGTCAGTGGCCACATCAAGAATGTTTTCTAAAAACATCTGTAATTTAGCATATTTCACATATATCACTATGATAATGTTTTGGTGAGGACCGGTTTTGAATCAGTCACCATCATATGGTCGGGGGGGCGTCGTTTTGGAGGAGCTCTGAGGGAGGAGGGGAGGGGTTAGACGGAGTCATGAGGAAAAGCTACATTCAAATTCATGCCGGTTTTCCGAGACTACCAACCCCAGCTTTAATTGTTAATTTTGTATATTATTATGTTATTTTATTTTTAGTATCAACTATTGTCTTTATATGTGTCAATTTAGTTGTTTTTTTAATTCATTTTTTTATATTAGAACACTATTTGGGTGGAGGCTTCAAATAAGCTCTCTGAGTTTTCTGCCTCTTCCTGCACAGTATATTATTTGTCTTTGCTATTTTTTTTTAATGTATTTTCTTTTAATTGTGCAAATAAATAAACAATAAACAATATATACATATATATATATATTTTTTTGTAATTATTATTATTATTACTATTATTATTAATTTCCATCATAGGTATTATAACTATTAGCATTAGAATTTCAAGCTAAGCTATCATAATTTAAGTGTGTACGTGTGTGTTTGGGTGTAGTCTTAGATACATTTATGTGTGCTTGTGTGTATCTATACTACTACCACAACTCCATTCGATCTGCAGAGTCCCTCTCTACTTTCAAAAGACAGCTAAAGACCCAGCTCTTTAGGAAGCACTATGCACTTAGCTAGACTGTTCTCCACTGTTGTCCCCAGTGGCAGATCATGTCTTCCAGCTACAGTTGACTCACACTGTCCTGCTCTACTCTGGGACTCTGTGTTCAGGTCTGGAGTGACCCAGCACTTGGTACTTTGGTCATTATTGTGGTGATGTTAATTGTTGATGATGATAATGGAAGGTCTTAAATGGTTTGGTTGCTTCATTGTAGATGTTCCTTATTTACTTCTGTGCATTGCCTTTACACTGCTTGGCAGTACCTGCACCCAAATGGACTTGAAGCACTTTGTTCCTCTTACTAATCTTGTTTCCTCTTGTCTAGATCTTTGCTTGTGTTGTTCTTGTTCTCGTATGTACGTCGCTCTGGATAAAAGCGTCTGCTAAATGACATTGTAACATTGTATACTTATGTTCATGTGCTCTTGTGTGTGTATGTGTGTGTATGTGTGTTTGAATGTGTGTATGCTGGTGGATGTCAGGGTTCCCACACGTCCTGGAAAAACTGGAAAACTTGGAAAACAGTTGACCAGTTTCCCAAAATGGGAGAAAAAGTAAAATGTCCTGGAAAATTATTCCAAAATGACTGCGTGGGATCTAACAAAGTTAAAAAAAAAACACATCCCCATTCAACATTTGGGGCCATTTTTGTCATTCAGTTCTATGTAGGTCAATTTATGCACTGATCCTCTGATTATTATTATTATTTATTTATTTCAGTAAGGCAGCTTCCACATTCCTTTGCTGGCTCTTTTGTTTTTTTCTTAGCTCATTTAATATTTTTTTAGAAAAGAGAAAGCTGAGATGAGAGTTGGCCATCATTGTTACTTGGTCGCACTAATAAAGTGAAGTTCTGTACATCTGTGGTTGCATTATTCTTTTATCAATTTGCCATCATTTTTAAGTATGTAAGAGATGATTTCATGGATAGCCATAGACTACATGTCTTTAATGTAGACTTCCACTGAGAGGAACATATTAGACTATTTAGGAACTAAATTAGGAACTCAATTTAGACTGTCACACCAGCTTGATCATCACTGAAAATGTCCTGGAAAATGATCTCTGGAAAAGAGTGGGAACCCTGGGATGAGCTTGTGTGTCTGTGTGTATCGGTACCTGTTTTGTTTTTTTTGCATGTCTTTGGTTTTGTTTTATTTTTATTTATTTTTATTTACTTATTTGTTTTTCCTATATCTCTCCCCTTCAATTTATTTTTATTTTATTTTATTTATTTATTTATTTATTTATTTCAGTACGACAACTCACGTTCACTTAAGATAAAGTTTATTGCAGCATACAGTATTGTGTTTGGCGTATGGGCTCCGAACCTCATTACTCAGCATACATTATTTAAATGCAGACATTTAGATAGAGCAATGAGATAGGACTAACCCCCCTCGGAGCCCGCAGGTGGATGCCAGGGAGGAGGTGGGTACGAAGTTTGCACACAGCACTGAGCAGGACAGCAGGAGCACTTGCAAAGCAGAGGCAGAGACAGAGACGGGGAGACATGCAGCTTAAATAGACCGCCAAATGAGGATGTTGAGATCAGCTGATAGGGAGGATGATGACATGTCAGTATGACTGAGCGCAGCTCGAGTTGTCTGCCTGAACTAGCTTGCAGGCGGCGCTCCATTTTTGCTTATTCCTTTTTCTTATTCTTACAATTTTGAACTGACAATTTTTCAATCGCTCCAAGATCCATTACTACTACCATATTATTATTATTATTATTATTATTATTATTATTATTATTATTATCTTACGATAGTCATCTGAACTTTGTTGAAATACCATCAACTCTCTACCAGTATACTTTCTATTAGTTATTCTGCTGTTCCAAGTCATGTGTTGTATAACATTGTTAATTCTCCCTCTGCACATCTGTCTGTCACGAAAAATCACAAATAAAATAAAAACAATTAAAAATAAAATAATCATTTGACAGCCGTGTTTGAAACACCTAACACACTTTAAAATACATAAGTGAAGAATGTAGCAGAAGAACAAAGTCACAGACAAGTAGGGAATTGTGCAAGGAACATGTAACTGTTCTATAAAACATCCTGCGTGAGTTTTTCAGATTTTCTCAAAAACTTGAATGCATTTACGGAACGGTTGACTCGTCACAGATTTTATCCTCGGATCATTTCAGGATCACATGCAGGACTGAGCACTGTCAGATTAGATAGTCTTTGCAATCTAATGAGTCATACCTCAATCTGTGGCCAGCTTGCATTAGGCATGTTTTTCAGACAAGGGACATCTTCAAACTTCTTATCAGATGCTGTTAACAGCAATGTAACAGAAATTTATGGGGGAATATGTACACAGACATAGACATATTGAGGATGAAAATATAGTATTACATGTTCAGTGTGAACATTTCTCTTTCGATTTAAAGTTTATCAGGATGTTGATGGATAGGGTTAGGGGCTTGAGTGTTAATGGAGATGCAGAGGAATCATTTATGAAACACAAACTAATTTAATCACAGCCAATGATAAAGTTTTTGATCACATGCTCATTAAAGGCTGGGTTCCCGTGAGTCTACACCCTGAAATGTGTGACCAGGGCAGATGTTGAGTGCAGAAAACGGAGTCAAGGGTGTTTTTCTCATACAAAGGGGTTAGCACTTAGATTGATTTGGCTTCTACAAGTAGGGGAGAACGGGGTTGGTTGTCACACCGGTTGGTTGGCACACTCGTTATATCTCGCCAACAGGGGGCGCTGTCTCTCAAATTGGGGTATGGACATTTCCAGAATTAGGATCAGAGCTCACCTACATAGTCTTCTCTGGAGTAAGACAGCTGAACTTGAGCTGAGAGGACTTTTTGTGTTTTTCATGTCAAATTGTAAATATTCAGCTCCTCAGTATTTTTCTTCTAGGCTTTTAAACGATGGGTTTATAACAAAACAAGTGTTACCCTTACAAAGTGGGAGGGGAAAGCTATAGTTTAGAGTTGTATTAGCTAGCTAACTACTTGTTAGATGGTTGTTAGCCTTGATGCTAGCAAAAAAAATCCAGTTGGGGTTGGTCGTCACATTCTCTTTGGGGTTGGTTGTCACATGTAAAAACCATCCCCTATGTTGGCAAAATCATGCATGGTGAAATGAGTTGGAGTGTGCAGACCCTACATTTGCCATCACTGTAACCCAGACAGTGACTGCATGTAGCCTAGTTGAGTCGGCCATTATTGTTAGGCCTGTTTGTTTTGTTCTTTATGTTGTTATATAGGCTGGCCTAAAGATGTGTTTCCTGTTCATGTTCCTTGATCATTTTATGTTAAAATGCATTAAGTTATGTTAAAGTTTCAAATTTAGTTCTGCCTTCTTGCCTTTTTTAAAAGATTTTTCCCATTAAAATACCATTTTGACAACCAACCCCATAGTGTGTGACAACCAACCCCATAGTGTGTGACAACCAACCCCATAGTGTGTGACAACCAACCCCATAGTGTGTGACAACCAACCCCATAGTGTGTGACAACAAACCCCATAGTGTGTGACAACCAACCCCATAGTGTGTGACAACCTACCCCATAGTGTGTGACAACCAACCCCACAGTGTGTGACAACCAACCCCATAGTGTGATAACCAACCCTATAGTGTGTGACAACCAACCCCATAGTGTGTGACAACCAACCCCATAGTGTGTGACAACCAACCCCACAGTGTGTGACAACCAACCCCATAGTGTGATAACCAACCCTATAGTGTGTGACAACCAACCCCATAGTGTGTGACAACCAACCCCATAGTGTGTGACAACCAACCCCACAATGTGTGACAACCATCCCTATAGTGTGTGACAACCAACCCCATAGTGTGACAACCAACCCCATAGTGTGTGACAACCAACCCCATAGTGTGTGACAACCATCCCCATAGTGTGTGACAACCAACCCCACAATGTGTGACAACCAACCCTATAGTGTGTGACAACCAACCCCATAGTGTGTGACAACCAACCCCACAATGTGTGACAACCAACCCCATAGTGTGTGACAACCAACCCCACAATGTGTGACAACCATCCCTATAGTGTGTGACAACCAACCCCATAGTGTGTGACAACCAACCCCATAGTGTGTGACAACCAACCCCATAGTGTGTGACAACCAACCACATAGTGAGTGAGTTGGAGAATGAGAGGGATACACATTTCAAGCACCTTGAGCTTCAATTTAATGTAGGAATGACTATTGAAAGATGTTCTGATGATGAGCAATCATCAAAACAGTAAAAAGTGTGACAACCAACCCCGTTCTCCCCTACTTCATTGACCTAATTCCTCTTTCATTGTCTTTTGATTATGCCTTTGTTATGTAGTGTCATCACAGCGTGAAAG
Organism: Notolabrus celidotus; assembly: GCF_009762535.1. Classification (NCBI taxonomy): domain Eukaryota; kingdom Metazoa; phylum Chordata; class Actinopteri; order Labriformes; family Labridae; genus Notolabrus; species Notolabrus celidotus. The sequence continues at coordinate 1,635,034 of NC_048272.1, read as the reverse complement.
CTGAGATGTCAGTAAGAAAAAGCAGAGGGACTAGTTCTCAGCTTTTCTGTTTTCAACCTCTTTTAGTCTCCATTCAGACTAATGAGCTGAAGAAGGATCAGGGTGGGATTCACTCTAAATTAACTTGTAATTAGGGTCTATGTAGGAACTATCTATAGCATGCAGCATGTAAGAAGTATCAATGTGATACATGATCACTTCTTTTAAACTCAAGAATGGAAGTTTTCTGTCATTTCCTTTGTGTCTTTAGCTTTAATTAAGGGAAGTGATAATTGAGGAGAACCTAGGACATGGGTGATTGGGACATGAGATCCTGCTGAGTTGGTCTCATTAAGTATGATAAAGAAAATGTCTGTCGTCTAGGAGCTTGGAGTTACCAGGCAGGACTTTAATGAAGGGGCATGTGTCGGGTGTACCAAATGCTAAGTTTAAGTTGTTTTTGCAGGTTCGTTTCACCTCCTTCTACCCTCTCAATGTTGGTTAGTGATAATTGGTACTGGGTAGTAATCAAGGGTGATGTTTTTTGTCCATGAACCAATAAATCCATTACATAATTAAGACTGAATTGTTGTGTTTTCTTCAAAGATTTTCTGTTGATAAGTTTATTTCTATAATTACCTACGCCATTACTCTCACAATTAGAATCCTCTCTCTGCTAATTACAAAGAACAGGGAACCTTCCCAGGAAAGTGTTATGGATCCAATCTCTGCATCTCTTATTCTAATTGACAAATTCCACTCTTCATCAACTTGCATTATTTTGGGGGGGATTTTTTGCCTCATTGGACAGAACAGCTGAAGAGAGACAGGAAATGAGTGGAGTAGAGAGTAGGGGAAGACATACAGCAAATGGCCTGGAGTTGAACCAGTGACCGCTGCGAAAAGGACTCCAGCCTATAGGCAAACAGGGTCTAACTTGCATTAAAAACAAACTGTAGATGACATAGCAAATTTGAAAATCCAAGTATAGAATAAGACATTGCACTTCAATTGATGATGTATAGAGCTATTACAAGTCATTAGCTGTGTTTACAGGGAGCACAGAACTCTGATTATCAAAGGTTTTATAAAGGCCCAAACGGAATTAAAAATGCTCAATACAAACACTCACTGAGAATAAACAGGCCCAAACCAATTACAATGTCATTCCATTGCAGAGGGGGAGTTTCAACCTTTTCATAGATTCATTTTATTAGATTTCATAGATTTTCGTACCAGTCAGGGTCCGGGAGGCAGACACCCTCTCCACTTTTAAGAGTAGGCTTCAAACTTTCCTTTTTGATAAAGCTTATAGTTAGAGCTGGATCAGGCTTGGACAAGCTTTTGTCATGCTGCTATAGGCCTAGACTGCCGGGGGAACTGGCGCACTGACACACTGGGATCCTAGCTCACCCCCTTCCCCCCAACCCCTTCATCACTTACTTTAACTCTACCTGTCCCATTAAAGTTACTAACCATAGACCTTTCTGGAGTCCCTGAGCTCCCTTGTCTCGTAGGTCCCTCTGAGCTGCCGTAGACGTCCTCCTGCTGCAGACGTTCTGGACTCCAGCTGATACGGACGTGCTGGACTCCAGCGGCAACAGCTTCTACTACTTGTCTCATCACTATCCCCTCTCTCTCTTACTCCCCTCTATCTGTCTTTCCAGACCCAACTTGGTCGAGGCATGATGGCTGTCTAACATGAGTTTCTGCCTGTTAAAAGGAAGTTTGTCCTCTCCACTGTAACTAGCTAAATACTGTGATGTGCAATGCTCATGATGGATTAAGGTGGGGTCAGACTGAGTCTTACCCTGTCTTGAAGTTGGGTCTCTGTTCATAATTTGACATAGAGTCACAGTCAGTCATTTCATGTCTAACCTGACTCAGTCTTCAAATGCGTTCGCCAGCCTATCTGCAGTTCATATTGTGCATGAGGAGCTGTGTTTTGGTTTGTGGGGTATTGTTTCTGCAGAATGGATTGATTTTGAACTAAAGAGGAGACACTGATGAGCCACAGCCTCTGCCATATTCCCAGAAGAAATGGAGTGCTCTGCTGCATCCATTCCCCCATTAATTCCAAAATAGCCTATTTGGTATCCCAGAAAACTCTGTCGAAAGCTAGACATCTACAAAGAGAAGAGCAGCGTCGTGCTCGGTGAAAGGAGATACTGAGGATTTAGAGGTTTAAGGCAGGGTTCTCTTGAATTTCCAGTGAAAGGTTTCAGCCTGGGTAACCATACACGCTTTGTGAGAAAGGGACATCATTGTTGGGAAAAAGGAGATCTCGTGGCTTACAGCGTTTCAATTATCACTCCTCTGCTACTGTATTATTCAGTGAACAAACTGAGCACACTGTGATGCGTTCAGAGACGAGGCATCTTCCTTCCACACCAGCAGCTTTGTAACCTCTTTCTACTGAACACGAGCACAAGCATCCAAAACACACAACATGCAGCGAAGCAGGGCCACTCTGACACAATTACCGACTTCGCTAAACTCTGCCAGAGGGACAAAAGTGAAGCACTTTTTCACAGCCATAAGGACAGACTCAGACCCCCCCCACCACCACCACCTGAGACCTCCACCTCCTCAGTTACTCACTGCTGATTCTACAAAGCCTCAGCCATCGGGGACCTCATTTGACTTTATTACAACAGCCACCGGAGAGGAGGTACCATTAATCAAACAGAAGAGGGAGAGGAGTGAGCAGCCACCCAGGAGAGGGAAGAAATGAACTGAAATGGCTGCTGGGATTCTCTGGTCTGCTTCTGCCTGAGAGAAAGACAGAGCAAGTAGCAGGAGTCACCACGCCTCAAATGAAGAGCCCACTGCTTCAAAAGGCAGCGCTGCAATGTCTTTCAGTGCAGAGGAATTGTAGCTAGCGTCATTCATACCTGAAATGAAAGCAGCTAGAGACAGATACGTGGTAATTAGGGGCAGTGCTACTTGATTGATGTGCTTTGTTATTCACTTTTTGGTTAATATTGCATTTCCATCCAAAGCCCTTTCATCTGTCAAAGCAAACATCTGTAATTGTAATTTCAAAACGAGGAAGATAAGGAAATATGTGTTGAAAAGAAGTCAATATTCAAAGAGGAGCACATTAAAGAGGCCTGACAAATTTCATTAAACGTGTTTCCTCTTTCTTTTCTCTTTTATTTGTAGTCACAAACGCAGGGGGGGGAAATGAAGAAACTTTTTCCCTCTTTCTGTTAGAGAGCAAATGACACCTCAGGCAATTAACATCGTAACAATAGCAGCCAATCTCTCTAATGCTTTGTTTGCCATCAATACTGCAGAGTCCTCAAATTGGTTTTGGAGGAAGATCGACGCTTATTTGCCAAAGTGTTCCCTCCAAATGTTTAAACAGGCTGGGCTTAGTGCTGAAGTATTTCATTCTGTTGATTCCCACCAGGCTGCAGCAACCAGATGACTGAAAGTTTTTTAAGTTCGCACAGAAAATCCTGCACAGCATTCCTGAATTCAGAGCAGGAAACCTCCTCTGTCAGGTTGATTGAAAGCTCCAATTGAATCCACATTGACAGAAACACTGTTGTCTAACAGATGGCTCCGCTTGCAGAGAGATTGATCAGCTGTTTCCTCGCAGGAAGTGGAAACATAGTTTTGCTCCGACATATTGGACACAAGGGTATCAATACTGGATGAGCCCTCATCCAAACAACAAACACCATTTTGGCTTCAAAGCAGCCGGGGACGGAAAAAAATCTGTTTCCCATTTGCTGTGAATGGGTCTGCAGGGGTTGCAAGACCTGCTGCAGAATCCTGATCACACCCAGGAAGAGTACAACATGCAGCCATGTTCAGGCTGACAAAAGGGATATGGGTAAAAAATATACTCCAATCATTCACATACACAAAAAAAAAACTCACTAGCAGAGAGGGGTGACAGTACTGAGTCCTGGAATCCTTCTTTTAACCTACAAAGCCCTTAAAAATCAGGCACCCTTGTATCTTAAAGAGCTCGTAGTACCCTATTACCCCTCTAGAACTTTACACTCCCAACATGCAGGCTTGCTACATGTACCTTAAATCTCTAAAAGTAGTATGGGAGGTAGAACCTTCAGTTATCAGGCCCCTCTCCTTTGGATTCATCTACCAGTCAGGGTCAGGCAGACACCCTCTCCATTTTTAAGAGTAGGCTTCAAACTTTCCTTTTTGATAAAGCTTATAGTTAGAGCTGGATCAGGCTTGGACCAGCTTTTGTTATGCTGCTATAGGCCTAGACTGCCGGGGGAACTGACACACTGGGATCCTAGCTCACCCCCTTCCCCCCAACCCCCTCATCACTTACTTTAACTCTGCCTGTCCCATTAAAGTTACTAACCATAGACCTTTCTGGAGTCCCTGAGCTCCCTTGTCTCGTAGGTCCCTCTGAGCTGCCGTAGACGTCCTCCTGCTGCAGACGTTCTGGACTCCAGCTGATATGGACGTGCTGCTCTACTACTCGTCTCATCACTATCACTCTCTCTTACTCCCCTCTATCTGTCTTTCCAGACCCAACTCGGTTAAGGCATGATGGCTGTCTAACATGAGTCTGGTCCTGCTGGAGGTTTCTGCCTGTTAAAGGAAGTTTTTCCTCGCCACTGTAACTAGCTAAATACTGCGATGTGCAATGCTCATGATGGATTAAGGTGGGGCCCTTAAAAATCAGACACCCTCATATCTTAAAGAGCTCATAGTGCCCTATTACCCCTCTAGAACACTACGCTCCCAACATGCAGGCTTGCTAGTTGTACCTAAAATCTCTAAAAGTAGTATGGGAGGTAGAGCCTTCAGTTATCAGGCCCCTCTCCTTTGGATTCATCTACCAGTCAGGGTCAGGCAGACAAGAGTAGGCTTCAAACTTTCCTTTTTGATAAAGCTTATAGTTAGAGCTGGATTAGGCTTGGACCAGCTTTTGTTATGCTGCTATAGGCCTAGACTGCCGGGGGAACTGGCACACTGACACACTGGGATCCTAGCTCACCCCCTTCCCCCCAACCCCTTCATCACTTACTTTAACTCTGCCTGTCCCATTAAAGTTACTAACCATAGACCTTTCTGGAGTCCCTGAGCTCCCTTGTCTCGTAGGTCCCTCTGAGCTGCCGTAGACGTCCTCCTGCTGCAGACGTTCTGGACTCCAGCTGATACGGACATGCTGCTCTACTACTCATCTCATCACTATCACTTCTCTCTCTTACTCCCCTCTATCTGTCTTTCCAGACCCAACTCGGTTAAGGCATGATGGCTGTCTAACATGAGTCTGGTCCTGCTGGAGGTTTCTGCCTGTTAAAAGGAAGTTTGTCCTCTCCACTGTAACTAGCTAAATACTGTGATAACAAAAAGTGGATCTAAATCTGACCACCAACCCCAGCTTTAACACAACACCAAAGATGCTGTGTATTTATTAAAAACATATTGGAATCAATTGTTATCATTCGCTATAAAAGAGGTTAGACTGAATTCTCTATTGAGGTATATAAACCAACTTGAGGGCAAGAAAACAAATTAAGCTGAGCAGCCAGACAGAAAACTCATATCATCCTTGTTATCTTTCCAGATCAAATCTTTTTTGTCATTTACATAAAATTGAAACATGTTTAAAAAACCTGTCATGGTCCTTTCATTTGTCATCCTAATGCGACTTTTATTACACTGTATTTTTTGGATTGTTTTTTTTTTCTTTTAAATAAATTCTCATTACACATAAACAATGGCCTCAAGGTACCATAACCTCAAAGCTATCATATTGAAATTGGAAATCAGGGTTTTTTTTTCTGTCAGCAACACTTTCCCCTTAGGAAATTAATACAAAATGCATTTATAAAGCCACAATCACATCCTCTCATAAGCATTGTTTGATGCTGCTTTTACACCTACTTGTATGTGACACCTTTAAATTAACATTTAAGAAAGGAAGGACAGGTTTAGATGAACTAATGCAAAAGTGTACACAGCTGAGAAACTTACCAACAAATTCTGACTCTTTCAAGGGAACTTTAATGCAACCATAACAAATTAAATAAATACATCTTTATTTCACCCCGGTTTAACAACTCTTACTTTTGCAATTTTGTCAAAACATTTCTAATTGAGCTGTGTTGAGATTTTTTAATAGGATCAATTTAAATATGGAACAGTCTTTGCCTCAGTGTGTTATTTTACTGTGTAGCTGTGGCCTCATTTGGAAATATGATAAAGACTGGAGAATTAGGAAGGACTTTTAGAAAGGAAAGACATTGAATTAAAGCTAGGGTTGGCAGTCTCGGAAAACCAGCATGAATTTGAATGTAGCTTTTCCTCATGACTCCGTCTAACCCCTCCCCTCCTCCATCGGAGCTCCTCCAAAACGACGCCCCCCCCCCGCTCACATGCACGAGCGCCGCTGATTCTCGACTATATGATCGTGACTGATTCAAAACCGGTCCTCACCAAAACATTATCATAGTGAAAGTTAAAAACACAAACAAACATGGCTGCTGTTAGCACTCACAACTGTCATGCTAGCATTATCCAGTTGTACTGGTGACATGATATCAGGAGAAAAGTTATAACACATATATAATACTGTAACAGCTCTACTGTTTGTTAAACCTGTTCAGTGTAGATGTTTTTAATTCCTACAGTGTTGACAGTCAGTGAAGGCATCAGGAGAGGTGTAGAGTGTGCGAGTGGGAGAGAGGAGAGACAAGAGGAGAAGTTCTTCATTCATTCAAACATTGATTGTTGCTTTGTTGGTTGGCGTGATCACGGCCGACAGTGACCGGTTATTAAAGATCAACGTGTTCACCATTCGGCTCGTCATCACTACAGCGTCCGGACGGACGCTACAATAAATATATATTTTCTGTAGGACTTACTGAACGTCATTAATTATTCTGCTTGTTGGTGAGAGCTTTTTAGACTCTGATCCAGACTACAGTCCTGAGCAAAGCACCTCATCAGGTCAGAGGGGACCAAGCGGCAAACTCCGGTCTCAAACGATGAAGCCAATGCGGAAGTGATATAAACTGCAATACATCTAAAATCCGCTTGAAGCTGGCTGCAGAAACACCGGAAACCACATAGATATGAATGGGAAAAAGACGATCTTTGCAGCATTAATAAACATGTTTACAGCCTGGTTCAAAAAGCGGATTGGCCCTACAACGCTAATCTCTCTAATGGCACACACTGTACGGGGGGTGAATTTTTTTCTAACGTGACGGTTCAGAAGATATTAAGATTATGAGTTTTGCCCAAATAAGGACATGACTGACGTGACTCCCGGTCGGGAACACACAGCCATTGGCTAAGAGACTCACACTACGTCACACTCTGCCTAGTTGAGTTCCGCATTACCAATATTGCTGCTGCTGTCGATTTGCTTCAAAACAGCTCTCAGGAACAGATGGGTGACGTCACGGATACTACGTCCATATTTTATACAGTCTATGGAGGGGACAGGCCCAAGGACGAGCGAGAGGGGCAGTAAATAGAGTCAGGGGAAGTAGAGGAAGGAGACGGGGACTCGGAGGAGTGCACGCCGGGGAAATGCACGCGCAGGAGGAGGGCAGAACGGCTGGACGGGATTTGATTGGTTTAAAATTTGGGGAGCCAAAAAACAGTGATTGGTTGGTGTTTTCCCAGGTTTACTCCGGCTGTAGATAGCAGTTTTTTTTCACTCTTTTTTAAGAACACATCATGTATTGATTGCCATCAGGACATACAGATCATTTTAACCAGTATGACAAAAAGTGTATCTAAATCTGATTACCAACCCCAGCTTTAATTGCAGTGTTTGAAGGTTACAGGATAACTCTTTAATACTCTGCTGCTAGTTTAATGACCCCACATAGCTAACTCTTAACTTAACATGACACAATTAGAAGGTACGCTAAACTTAAATATGATGTCAAACCTATTATCAAACAGGTTATTTTTAACATTCATTAAATCATTAATATCAACCTCTGATACATATTGTAGTGCCTTGTCTTGTCTATAACCTGATCCTCCAAACAGCATTAATCAATCATTTTGCTTTTTGATTTCACTCTGACGTTCCTGTATGAATCTGGAGATGTTCCTGGGGGGGTCAACCCTCTCTGCTGAACACATTGTCATGGAGCTCTGCACTCCTGAACCATCCGTTTCACTTCACCCGGTCCCTCAAACACGAGCTGCCCTGGGCGTTACAGCTGTCACTTTTCATCACAGCATCAAAGACTTCAGTGTCTGCTGTAGAGCAGGAGCTGGAAGGGGTAGGGGGAAATATGTCTTCACTCTTTCCTTCTTTCCTGTATGGAATGGCTGGTTTGCTTGCACACCAAAGCTTACAAAGTATACTAACTAATTGATTGAAACCACACTGATCTTTATTTTAATTTTTCTAATTTGTCCTCTAAAATTAGACGAGCTATCATCAGGTACAGCCTACACAGCTCTTAATGGTGACATATTATGCTCAAAATATATTGGTCTAAGAGGTCCCCAAAACATGTCTTTAAAGTTTATTGCTCAAAAAAACACTTTGAAATCAGATTTTGGTCTGCCTGTAAACCCCTCTTTTTCAGCCCTGCTCAGAACAGGCTGATTTCTGTGTCTGTGCCTTTAAATGAGAATGAGCTCTCTGACCACGCCCCCTCAGGAAGTGGATGTGGCCTCGGCTGTCCAGCATGTTGATCTAATGTTTACATGTTGGCTGCTCACAGACCCGCGTTACTTCAACCCTCTGAATCTGATCCAGAATCTGATCCTGACGGAGAGGCGCCTGCAGCAGGACCTTTCTGAACCATTGGTCACAGATTTTGTGTCTCTTGTTGTTTTATTTGTCAGTATGTCGACGTGTGTCTTGGTACACAGCGACGAACATGTAGCTATGTGGCTATGCTAACTAGCGCTAGCACTTTTCCATGAAAAATAAAAATCATCCACTAGATCTTCAAATCTGCAGACGTGGGGAGTCAAACCGACCTCTGTGTTTATTAAGACAGCCTACAACTAGCATGCCTCCCTCCTAAGCTCCTTGTTAGCACACGTGTGTGCAGGGAATGAAAAACGGAGGAGGGGTTGAGTTGTATTTCAGAACAGGGGCAGAATGGATTCTTTTCATTCTCGGGGGGTTTGTAGACATGCCAGGGACACATATTTCAGGTAGAGAACCATTAAAAAGTTGATTTTGCATAATGTGACCTTTAAATGAAGCACAGACATAGACTGGTTGGTTTGTGGTTTTGTGTATGTATTTGGGTTCTGTTGCTGTACTTGTTGAGCTTTCTGTTTCTCAACCTGTTAAAAATGCAGTTAAAGATACCAGTGGCATTAAACACATCAAAGTTGGCTTATTATAATAATATTAGCGACAAACAATCTGATTTTTATCACTCACCTGGTTGACATTTCAAAAGGGTTTACCCTTAACTACACGCAAGGTATTGAGCTACTACAACCTTCCCTTCATGTGGAAATAACACAAAGTGGTTGTGGTATTGTTAATATGTGTTTTTTTTTTTGTATTTCAACCAAAACCAGCTGTCACCACTAACTTAAAGAGTGAGCTAAAGGTGTAGGAAGGAACACTTAGTAACCACGTTGGTTATCTAGCTCAGTGGTTCTCAAAGTGGGGTCCTAGGACCCCTGGGGGCCCGTTAACCATAGCGTGGGGGTCCTTGAAATAATTATAATACATTTCTAATAAATAATAGAACTGTGCTGTGTAATTATAAACAGCATGTATACAGATGAGGACCATTTGCGCTAAGGAAACAAGCATATTGTTCCCATTAATGGAGCGCCGCCTGCAAGCTAGTTCAGGCAGACAACTCGAGCTGCGCTCAGTCATACTGACATGTCATCATCCTCCCTATCAGCTGATCTCAACATCCTCATTTGGCGGTCTATTTAAGCTGCATGTCTCCCCGTCTCTGTCTCTGCCTCTGCTTTGCAAGTGCTCCTGCTGTCCTGCTCAGTGCTGTGTGCAAACTTTGTACCCACCTCCTCCCCGGCATCCACCTGCGGGCTCCGAGGGGGGTTAGTCCTATCTCATTGCTCCTAAATGTCTGCATTTAAATAATGTATGCTGAGTAATGAGGTTCGGAGCCCATACGCCAAACACAATACTGTATGCTGCAATAAACTTTATCTTAAGTGAACATGAGTTGTCGTACTGAACTCCCACTCTAGTTAGCTTTGGGCAAATAGAAACTGATATGATTGTGACACTCACATCAATCTGTCACGTATCACTCATTCACACTTCACTCCTTCACAACTGTTCCTGCTACTACTTAGCTTTGCTTACTAGCTTGCTAGCATGGAGCCATTTCCAAATCAGTTCACATTGTCAAGTGGTTCTAAGCCCAAGCTAGCTAAATTAAGACAATATGATGACAGGTGTATAGAGTTTGGTTTTATTGAGAACAGTGACAGGAGACCAAAATGCCTCATGTGTCTTCAGGTGCTAGCGAATGAAGCTATGAAGCCAGCCAAGCTAAAGCGATATCTGATCGCCAGGAATATAAGAACAAAACTAAATACTTTTTCCAGCTAAAGAGAGAGGAATACATCCTCCAGAAAACACAGATGGTGTAGTGTTTTCTGTTTATCACTATGGAACAGGTCTGAAGTATTTAGATTGATACGTTTTACAATACAAATAGTTCCAAGGGCACCTAAGAGTGAGAATGGTAGTAAGCATGTGCTTCATATATGTTACAATTATGAGGGGGTCCTTGGAAAGGGTTCTCACCTGTAAGGGGTCCCAGGCCACAAAAAGTTTGACCCCCCTGATCTAACTAACCAGACTTGCTAAAAGCTAGAGTGTAAGATGGACCAGATAAACACATTGTTTAATCAGTTTCTGACTATTTTTTTGCCTGCGCCTTTTAAAAAATCTCTTCAAAATGTTCCACTTTTGGCAACAAAGCAAGAGATTGTTATATTTACTTTTCCATAATTAGCTTTGCTAATGGAAAAGTACAAATGAACACTTTGTCCAAGCCTGTACCTCTGAACAGTGTATGAGTGCAAAAGCAAGTTTTAAAAAACCCTAATTTCTCAGCTTTTGAATAAACAAGTATGTCATTTGTGAATTAGTATGCCTCATGTAAACTCCATTGTACTTATTAAGGTCCACACTAAAGCCTGATTTATACTTCTGCATTGAATCGACGGCGTAGCATCCGCTGGAGGTTGAGGCCTGCATACTTGGCTGACGTGCACCTCCTCCAAAATGTAACTACCTGTAGAATGGACGCGGACCACAAGCCCTGTGATTGGTCCACTCGGCCGCATTGTATTTCCTGCATTTACAGCATTGGCTGCACATCGGCCGTGTATTTCATCTCCTCCTCTCTATTCTACATGTAATCATGTCTGCATGATAAACAGCAACATGTATCAGCTGTAGATTAACACGCACTGAATCTCTGTGGAAAAGTAAACAGAGATGCGCAGTGGCGGTTCTGGGGAGGGGCCAACAAGGCCCAGTGCCCCTGTAAAACTGAACCTGGACCCCCCCTGTGCCCCCCCCTCCGCACCAAAATAATATTGTACAATAAAAAAAGCTTCGGTATCGTGCCGATGTTCCAGGCGGATCACATGCGTATGGCACTTGGTTCAAGTCCCTTAGAGCGCTAAGGGACTCATGTTGAGTGTAAACAGCCAAACAGCTGCTGTCAGTCTGCATTGTGATGTAGTACACAGTAGTCTATATGTCTAGTATAAAGGGATGCACTGATGTTTTGCCAGTTTGTTCTCAGCCTGTCCTCGCCCTTCTCAGTCTCTTTTGTCAGGGTTGAATGTGTCCCTCTGACAACACCCTTGGCTCCAGCCTGGCCCCCCCAGTGAAATTGGTCTACCGCCACTGCTGCTGTGTAGGGGAGACGCAGAAGTATAAATCAGCCTTAAGACTTAAAGGAGACATATCATGCAAAATCGACTTTTTAATGGTTCTCTACCTGAAATATGTGTCCCTGTCTACAAACCCCCAAAGAATGAAAAGAATCCATTCTGCCCCTGTTCTGATTTCTCCACCTTTCTGTAAATGTGTGCTGAAACCAGCCGTTTCAGTTTTCAGTGTTTTTCATACGTCACAACGCCATCCGGTCTGTAACAGGAAGTCAGAGCTCGGAGCTTGTTCAGCCCATAGACTGTATAAAATACAACTCAACCTCTCCTCCGTTTTTCATTCCCTGCACACATGTGTGCTAACAAGGAGCTTAGGAGGGAGGCATGCTAGTTGTAGGCTGTCTTAATAAACACAAAGGTTGGTTTTACTCCCCACGTCTGCAGATTTGAAGATCTAGTGGATGATTTTTATTTTTCATGGATAAGTGCTAGCGCTAGTTAGCATAGCCACATAGCTACATGTTCGTAGCTGTGTACCAAGACACACGTCGACATGCTGACAAATAAAACAACAAGAAACACTAAATCTGTGACCAATCCTTCAGAAAGGTCCTGCTGCAGGCGCCTCTCCGTCAGGATCAGATTCTGGATCAGATTCAGAGGGTTGAAGTAACGCGGGTCTGTGAGCAGCCAACATGTAAACATTAGATCAACGCTGGACAGCCGAGGCCACATCCACTTCCTGAGGGGGCGTGGTCAGAGAGAAAACCGACCGTTCTGAGCAGGGCTGAAGAAGAGGGTTTTTCAGGCATGCCAAAATCTGATTTCAAAGTGTTTTTTTGAGCAGAAACTTCAAAGACATGTTTTGGGGACCTCTTAGACCAATATATTTTGATGAAAAAAGCGTGATATGTCACCTTTAACACCATGACGTTGAAGAGATGCAGAGACTTGCTACCAGATTTCCATAAGTGTAAGTTTGTGACCTAATTTCAGAAAGTTGCAGTATTTCTAGCCCTTTTTTCTCTACATCAAAGATCATCTGCAGCCATATTCAACATGTACCTCCCTGAAGACAGGAGGCAGCTGCAGCCCCAGAAAAAAAAACCCAACCAGCTTCCCATCAACTGCAACCATAAAGAGAGACAGATAGAGCAAAGAGAGGGAGAGGTCAGGTACTCATGTGGAAAAGGAGCCCTCTAGTAGTAATTATGCTCTTGGCCGTTACTCTTCTCTGACCAACAACCCTCCCCCCTAAGGAAATAAGTCTTCTACCTCATATTTACTGTGTGATCTTAGTCTCCAAGGAAACCTGAATCTTCTGCGTGGTTATTCCCTCAGCAGACATTACTCTTGTGACGGCGACCCAGGCCACCAATGAAGGCTTCCCCAGAGAGAGAGCAAGCAAAGCACTGCTGCTGGATCCAGAGGAATGTGGTCTAATCTGAGACGGAGTGTGTGTCGGTGCGCATGAAAGTGTGCGAGACAGAGATAGAGGGTGACGCTGAGAGAATAAGAGATACATGACAGAATAAAACAAAGGGAGAGAGAGGTGAGGGGATTGTGTTTAGAAGCTATGAATAGCTGCTCTCAAAGCTTGTGCTCTCATGTTTTTGTCTGTGATGAGTGTGTGTGTTGGGTGCACTTCTGTGTACACTCGTGTTTGCACACAGAAGTCCCTTTGTGACAGGGATGCCATTGCAGAGAGTCGATTTATCGCTCCGTGTTGTAAGGGAAAAAGAGCGGCAGAGAGAGAGAGAGGCGGTATGGCAGCTTTATCAGTACGCAGTTCCAGACCTCCATTAACACACCGTGCCAGAGGAGGAAAACACAGATGGATGCGTGAGTGTGTTTGTGTATCTTGACGATTTGGGGGATGAATTCTTACAGATGGGATAGCACTCCACATACTGATGGTCATGTTTGCTCATCTTGTTGTCCTGTTTTGATTTGCTTTAAAAAAATATTATTTCTTGGGCTTATACCTTATTTACTACATCATCTAATCAATAGTGTGTGCACATGCAAGTGTAGCTTTCAAGAAGTCTAAAACTATCACACCTATCCCACCTATTGCCATATCTTTCCATTGCGTTCTTTCATTCATTCAGCCTGACATTGCTAACATTAAATATGTTGTTACCTGTTCTTACTCCCAGGTGATCTGATTCTGTAGCTTGGTTGAAGGCCATGGGGGATAATAATAATAATAATAATAATAATAATAATAATTCATTTTATTTACAGGCACCTTTCTGGACACCCAAGGTCACCTTACAACATAGCAATAATAAAAGCAACACTCAACAGTAAAAAATACACACATCAGAATGAAGGGACAACACTAGAAGGATGAAAGGGGGGCAGGGAAGTCATTCCAGTCCCAGGGGGACGGATTAGAGTGTGTAAGCTTGGTGGAAAAGGTGAGTTTTTAGGCAGGATTTGAAGGTGGTGGGAGAGGTGGAATTCTGTACGTCCAGGGGGAGAGAGTTCCAGAGGCTGGGGAGGGGGCGAGCGGCTGAGGCTCTCGACCCCATGGGGGAGAGTTGGGTGGAAGAGGAGGACCTGAGACTACGGTAGGATGGGAACTTTAGCATGGAGGAGGTCAATGAGGTCCTGAGGAGCTAAGTTGTTGATGGCCTTGTAGGTGAGGAACAGAGTCTTGAAAATGATGCGGTATCTAATGGGAAGCCAGTGGAGTTGCTGCAGGATAGGTGTGATGTGGCTGCTGGAGGGGGTTCTGGTGATGATGTGGGCCATGGAGTTTTAACCAGTTGAAGTTTATGGATTGATTTGTTGGGTAAACCAAAAAGAAGGGAGTTGCAATAATCCAGGCGGGAGGTGACCAGGGTGTGAACCAGAATGGATGTACTATTGGGGGAGAGAGATGGACGCAGGCGAGAGATGGAAGTATGCTGACCGCGTGACATTAGTGATGTGGGACAGGAATGACAGTGTACTGTTGAGGATGACACCCAGACTCTTAACATGGGAGGAGACGGAGGAGTTGTCAATGAGGATGGAGAGGTTATTTGTTTTTGAGAGGGTGGACTTAGTGCCATTGAGAAGGACCTCTGTTTTACTACTGATCAGTTTGAGGAAGTTGTTGGTGAGCCAGGATCTGATGTCATGAAGACAGTGGGAAAGGGTGATGATCAAGCCCAAGAATTGTACTTACTTATTCTAGGGCTGTGCTCAAAAAAACGAAACAGCAATATGTCGGCAAGCACTCCTTGCCAATATGTGCATTGATGCACATGTTACAGAATTGATATAGCGGCAAAGTATCTGATGGCAGTTTCAAAAGACACATCATCCATGATAGAGTGCAAAATAAAGGCGATAGGTGGTGGTAGGAGCGAAACAACATGATGCAGTGCATCTCAAATTAAAATAAACGAGTTGCTCACCCACTGCCAACAAAACTGAGAGCAAAGATATGAGATAATTTGGGATAAAATACAAACAATGAAGCTGCGTCTACACATGACAATACATTCTAATGATCAGTCTCTAGCATCAACAGGTAAGCCTGCTACACAACATCAGTGTGTGATGTCCAAACAAACACTGAATCAAGCTTTCAACTCAAAATGTCCCTAAACTCCTCAATAGGCTCAGAGGATAACAAAAGCACTAAATGCTTTGTTTGCAAAGACTTGCTCACTAACAGTGTTGTTTATTATGAAGGCTTCATGCAGCTACTTAATTAGTATGAGCCTCACAATGTCATCCCCACTTATTGGTTCATTACAGAAACTGCGGTGCGCCAGTCGTATACACATCAAGATGTGGGAAACACCAAGCCCTAGTACTTTTTTTTACAAACCCTGATCATTGTTCTACACCTGGCCAAGATCATTTTGAAACAAATCCTGAAATATATGTTGGGGTTTATTTGCCTGATCCAGCTCATACCAAATGGCAAAAACCTATCCCCAAAATTACATTCTTGTTAAAGGTGACATATATTGCACTTTTTAATGGTTCTCTACCTGAAATATGTGTCCCTGGCATGTCTACAAACCCCCCCGAAAATGAAAACAATCCATTTGACTTTTTAGAAGTGACCTGCTGAATTATTTAACTTAAAGCTGGGGTTGGTAGTCTCGGAAAACTAGCATGAATTTGAATGTAGCTTTTCCTCATGACTCCGTCTAACCCCTCCCCCCTTCCCCTCGGAGCATCTCCAAAACGACGTGCCCCGCTCACATGCACCAGCGCCGCTGATTCATGACCATATGATGGTGACTGATTCAAAACCGGTCCTCATCAAAACATTCTCATAGTGAAAGTTAAAAACACAAACAAACATGGCTGCTGTTAGTACTCACAACTGTCATGCTAGCATTATCCAGTTGTACTGGTGACACGATATCAGGAGAAATGTTATAACATATATTATGCTGTAACAGCTCTACTGTTTGTTAAACATGTTCAGTGTAGATGTTTTTAATTCCTACAGTGTTGACAGTCAGTGAAGGCATCAGGAGAGGTGTAGAGTGTGTGAGTGGGAGAGAGGAGAGACAAGAGGAGAAGTTCTTCATTCATTCAAACATTGATTGTTGCTTTGTTGGTTGGCGTGATCACGGCCGACAGTGACCGGTTATTAAAGATCAACGTGTTCACCACAACGCTACAGTACATCTACATTTCTGTAGGACTTACTAAATGTCATTAATTCTTCTGCTTGTCAGAGCCCCCATCTGACTACCAACCCCAGCTTTAAGATATTACACAAGCAAAAGTGTTAAAGGAGTGTTGAGGATTTTAACACTTGGTACAACCCTGATACTGATATCTGATCAACTACATGAATTATTTAAAGACTGAAGATGTTTTGGCAAAAATCAAAGACTAAAATGTTTTGAGTTTCCACCAACTAAAACTAGACTAAAACTATAAAGGGCTGAACAGATTAAAATGTGACTAAAACAGGCATTTTCGTCTAAAGACTAAGACTAAGACTAAATCTAAAATAGCCACCAAAATTAACACTGCTTCAGAGGGGGTGTAGTCCTATCTCATTGCTCCTAAATGTCTGCATTTAAATAATCTACAAGGAGGAATGATGTTCGGAGCCCATACGCCAAACACAATACTGTATGCTGCAATAAACTTTATCTTAAGTAAACGTGAGTTGTCTGACTGAGCTGCTCTGCAGTTAGCTGAAAGAGAAATGCTCAGGGGGCATTACAACAATACATGAGCTTATGCCTCATCAGGGTTCTATTTCTTTAACATATTTAATTGTTGATCGTTCCTTTGACTCTTTCTTTTTATTCCCATTACATTAAGATTTAGCAGAAGTTCCTTTTGCATCCTTTTAAAATAAAAGCAGGTTTCTTATCAAAACAGAAAACACAGTATTGGCGTATCTCTTTTCTGAAGCTTGAATAGAAATTGGGTTACTTGGACTGGTATTACATCCTTACAGACAAGAGTTGCAAGTTCCCCTTTATTGCTAGTTCAAAACGCCGCAGCTCGAGTATTGAGTAGAACTAGGAAGAGAGAGCACATCTCTAAAAGTAGTATGGGAGGTAGAACCTTCAGATATCAGGCCCTTCTCCTTTGGAATCATCTACCAGTCAAGGTCCGGGAGGCAGACACCCTCTCCACTTTTAAGAGTAGGCTTCAAACTTTCCTTTTTGATAAAGCTTATAGTTAGAGCTGGCTCAGGCTTGGACCAGCTTTTGTTATGCTGCTATAGGCCTAGACTGCGGGGGAACTGGCGCACTGACACACTGGGATCCTAGCTCACCCCCTTCCCCCCAACCCCCTCATCACTTACTTTAACTCTGCCTGTCCCATTAAAGTTACTAACCAT
Organism: Notolabrus celidotus; assembly: GCF_009762535.1. Classification (NCBI taxonomy): domain Eukaryota; kingdom Metazoa; phylum Chordata; class Actinopteri; order Labriformes; family Labridae; genus Notolabrus; species Notolabrus celidotus. Next base: position 1,617,399 of record NC_048272.1, on the reverse strand, counting down.
AGACCTTTCTGGAGTCCCTGAGCTCCCTTGTCTCGTAGATTCCTCTGAGCTGCCGTAGACGTCCTCCTGCTGCGGACGTTCTGGACTCCAGCTGATACGGACGTGCTGGACTCCAGCGGCAACAGCTTCTACTACTCGTCTCATCACTATCACCTCTCTCTCTTACTCCCCTCTATCCCTCTTTCCAGACCCAACTCGGTCGAGGCATGATGGCTGTCTAACATGAGTCTGGTCCTGCTGGAGGTTTCTGCCTGTTAAAGGAAGTTTTTCCTCTCCACTGTAACTAGCTAAATACTGGGATGTGCAATGCTCATGATGGATTAAGGTGGGGTCAGACTGAGTCTTACCCTGTCTTGAAGTTGGGTCTCTGTTCATAATTTGACATAGAGTGGTCTAGACCTCCTATGTTTGTAAAAGAGTCTTGAGATGACGTTTGTTGTGATTTGGTGCTATACAAATAAAGATTGATTGATTGGTACTGTTAATTTGATCTACATCTTCGTCAGCCCTTGCAGAGCGTTTCTGTTTTCATACAGCTTACTTGTAAGAAATGGTTTGTGTTATAAAATGTATTGTACTACAGCAATATGAAAATGTCCTCCTCATTGACACACACATTTGGTTCACTTCCTGAGATCACAAACTTCAAATTACTGTAAAGGACTAACTTAGAGCAACACCAGCAGTATGAACTTTGATACTCCACCTGTACCAAAAAGAACAACTACAAAAGCAGCCAACAAATAAAATCTGGGTCTTATGAAGCTGGAAACCTGAATCCTATAAACAAGAGAAAATGTCAAATTGCAAAAAAAATACACAAGAGCATTATTACCCAAAAATGTCAGGCAGGGAAATGCCATCTAGAACCCTTACAGCAGGCAACTCGTGTGTGTGTGTGTGTGTGTGTGTGTGTGTGTGTGTAGGGGGGGTTTCTGTTTCATTAAGGCATGTGTTCCTGTGCATCTGCTTATCCTAGATAGGTAATGATGAGGCACAGTGGAGCAAAGTGTGGGTTAGAAATAGCTGGTAGCCATACCAACAGAAAGAAATGTGCAGTTTTATGACAGGCGAGGTGAGGGGGGAATAGAGGGAGTAGAGATGAGAGGCAGAGAACGGGGGGAAAAAAAGATGAGTTTAAAGAACGAGGCACCATCAGGCAGAAACACCTGGCCTGCAGAGAGAATCAAGAACTTTAAACCTTCTGGAAAATAAGGTTAATAGAAAAATCCTGCTCACTCACAGATGTTTCAGAGCTGCTCATGAGCAAGGCACTTATTTCAGACTATTCAGCTGTGTTTTGCTGAAACAGGCATCTTGTACATTGATAGGAAAAGCAAATCAACTGAGATGTCCCAGAGAGTCACTGCTTCCCATAGGAAAATAAATTTAGAGAGGAGATCTCAAAAGTGTTTCATTTATGTCTCCTAGACAACAATGAGACTATAGCTTATGTCTCCTGTTTCTCATTCTTGCCTCCAGAAAAAAAGTTTCAAAAAGTCTCAGCTTAGTCTCCCTTTCAGTTCAAAAGGAGATCTGGTCAGAATCTGAAATGATTCTCAGGTATTTCTCAAGTGTTGTGACTCCTTTTGAGCTCAGGTGGAGAAATCAGGGAGCTCTCTCAATTGTCTCAATCTAACCTCATCCATTTGTTTTTGTCAGACTCAGTTTTTGTGTCTCAAGTTGAGCTCAGATGGAGCAAAGAAAGAGCCTGAGCTCATCTTTTCATGAACATTTATAGTGCCCTGCAAAATTAAGATTTCAATGTAATTGTCCACAAACTTACAATTCTCATTAAAACATTTGAACCACTTCAAGATCAGCTATTAATATGTAAAATGATCTCTTCTTTGACTTCACAGTCTGGTCCTTCCTTTACAAGTCTGTTTGGAACAAAACAACTTCACAAAGATTTAGTGGATTTGAGAGAAATTGCAAAAGATAGAGATTTCATACCAGGTATGACAGACCATTTATTTAAAATATGGGCCACAAAAGGGCTGACCAGATTTAGCCAGATTATTACAATTAAAGGGGTGGATTCTTTTGGGCACTGGTGGCCTAGCGGTCTAAGCGCCCCACATACAGAGGCTACAGTCCTCGTCACAGGGGTCGCTGGTTCGATTCCCGGCAGGTTGACCATTTCCTGCATGTCTTCCCCCGCTCTATACTCCCCACATTTCCTGTCTCTCTTCAGCTGTCCTGTCAAATAAAGGCAAAAAGGGCAAAAATGTATTTCAAAAAAGAGAAGAAAATGAGCCATTAATGAGATCTCTCATTTAAGTCTCAAATAAGACTCATGTCATGGTCTCAACTATTTCTCCTAGTGAATTTTAGGAGAAACTAATGAGAACACGTTGAAACTTGAATGAGGCTGAAGTGAGAATCTCAATTTGGTCTCCAGAGACTTAGAAGAGAAAGCATTGAGCAGTAAAATTTCCTCTGGGTGTGGGTCTGAACTGAACTGAATCTTGAGTCTCTGGTGTCCTCCCCAAGAACAAGTAAATCAATTATGTTAAACAGAAAAATAAGCTGGTAGAATCCATTGTTCTTACTCTCATCAGCGAATCCTAAGCCCCAGCTTCCAGTTTAAATTAGGTCTGTGAAACACTGAAAGACATTCCAATATGGCAAATACGACACCTGAATAAGAGCCTGGAATAACAGCATTATGTTATGAAATCAGATTTTCTTCACCACTTCAAAACAGTAGCCTGTCTTCTTTTTAATGAACCAGTTATTTTATAGATTTGATTTAAATGTCATGTGGAAACAGTTATTTCAGTTCTTAGTTAGTATAACAAGCACAGCGAGTGAAGCTAATTAACATGCTGCATATTGATTTTTATCAGTGTGGGAGCTGGAAACACGGAGGCTCGGTCTGTCTGTCTGCATCTTTGCCAGGTAAATATTGTATTTTAAGATTTTAGTCCATTTCATTTTGTTCAATGTTAGGTTACTGTTGGCCCTTTTGTACTGTTCCCTGGTGGGAGAGAGGCTGGTGTGGGTTTTAATATTTATATGGAGGTTCTGTCTGTGTCTGTGCCAGAATAAACGGAGGTACAGAAAGAAAGAGAATTCCAATGTCACAGCATCATTATTTCTAAATCACAACACAACACAGGAGCCTGCTCACCAGTTAGAATGGTAGGTTGAAGAGGCTGCAAGTGAAGCAACATTAGCTCAGCCTGTTTGTTTGTGCTCTGCTAGTTTTTAGGTTTGGATTCCTTTACCAAAAAAACAGTGTCGATCCAATGGCAGCAGAGTAGGGATAGACCGATTATCAGCACTGATATTCGGCATTTTGATGCATATCAACATCAGCCTTTTTTAAAAATCTGACGGCCGATGAGAGATCAATTTAAAACTGGGTTATTTTGGCTCAAAATTCACTAAATCAGGTGCAGAAGCCGTAGCCTAGGTTGTGTTCCATTTCTCCCTGCAGTTTCTCATTACTGGGGACGAGCTGAGCAGCATCTGCTGTGGCCCCTACAATTACTAGTGATTAAAAACTCATACAACCCCACTTCAAAAACACTGAAATATCCCTTTAAAACAAAGATAAGTGAAATATTTACATTTCAGTTATATTGACATTTTGGAAAACTTTATTCACTGTAGAAAACTTTAGAGAGCTATTTATTTGTGCCTGGGAGCTCCCTGCACTTTGTGTTAGCATTTTAAAACAAAGATGTCTATTGTCTAAGATTAAAAAAAACCTTTAACATGTTGCAAATCTGAAAAAATCTGTTTAATAAATATATGCTTAAAGGCATTTAAATGAAGTTAAGTGTTGGAGTTTGTATTATTCAAAATTTTGACGCCAATATTTCCCCTTTTACTGCAAATGAATATCAACTCTAAATATCTGTTCTCGGCCTCCTTTACTACTAATAATCGGTATCTGTATCGGCCCTGAAAAAACAATATCAGTCTATCACTACAGCAGAGTTAATGTGTATTAAAGTTGCAACCATAGGCTGTATATAAAATGGACAGCGTTGCTCCGCCTTTTCCCGTTGTACGGTTTTGAAGCCAAAAAACCTGTTCCAATGCGCAGCCATTGTGCAGCCAGAGTCTGCAAAGCCACAGAATTTCTTTGTTGCCATGGTAACGAGCTCCGCCCTACAGCGTAGCGTCACAAGATCCTATGGAGTTTCCCTCTACGGCAGCTGTCAATCAAAGCAAGCCAGGAAGTAAAACCACGTTTTTTAAACTCTAATAACTAACGAAAAATAAACCTTTTCAGGAAAAAGAGGCCTTGGACACAAAACAGTCAAATAATAACTACATATCACCACAGCATACGGATGTGGGAAACATTCATACGACGTGTATTTATTTTTTTGAAGTTTGACTGCAGCCCCATTCAAATCAATGGGGGAGACAGATTTTTTGACCTATACTGCAGCCAGCCACCAGGGGGCAGACACTTTGGTGGAAGCTTCACTTCCAACCCTGGTTGCATCTCCCAGCCCGTCTACGTAACAACAGAGTCAGGCGGGAAAACTGTAACAACAGTAATGTTACATCCATGCAGGGTTAGTTGGGAACAGCTGTTCCTTAAAGGGATATTTCAGTTTCTTTTGAAGTGGGGTCGTATGAGTTACAGTACACTATTGCTCCTGTTAGCCACAATGAGTGCCGGTGAGCTCTTCCCCTTTAATGAGAGAATTCCCAGAGGACCGACAGGTAAGCTAGGCTACAATTCTCTGCAGACGGGGCCTCCTATTTCATGTAATTTCACCAAAGTTGAGAAAATATGGTCCAGGAACTCATCACGGTGCAAATGCATGAACCAGTAGAAAAAATTGGAGCTATTCAGTTTGCCATCAGAAACCCCCTTTGTTTTGTTTTGGGACTATTTTCAGACGCACCTCACAGACCGGTGTTCTTCCGCTGCATGAGCATGCATACTTTAGCGAAATTACACGAAATAGGAGGCCCCGTCCGCAGAGAATTGTAGCCTAGCTTACCTGCCGGTCCTCTGGGAATTCTCTCATTAAAGGGGAAGAGCTCACCGGCACTCATTGTGGCTAACAGGAGCACTAATGTACTGTAACTCATACGACCCCACTTCAAAAAAACTGAAATATCCCTTTAAGTCTCAAGCACTAATCACACAGGATTAGTATGAGCTTGGGGACCTCGAGTAATTTGTGGATGACCCCCTGTCGTGGGTGTTTGCTGTGGGATGTTCACATTGGATAAGCAAAGTCTCCAAATTAGTCAACTTTATTGAAATTACTGACAACCCTGAGGCTCTGCACGACACACACCTTGTCTCTGGGGGCAGCATCACACTCTACAGCGCACAACCTGCTGGGAATGTATACAAAGAAGACAACGTCCACACCCAGTAAACTACCATCATGAACTGTAAGACATGTCATATAAAGTTTAGAGCTTTTTTATGTCATATAAAGGGTATAAGTTACCATGCAATAAAGGTTTTGAGCCCAACCACCAGCTTTTCCACCTGGATTTTCAATAGCCTGAGATCTGAATTGATCTGTGTGTTATCAGAGATGTAGGGTTATGGAGCTGTCTAAAGCCACATCCACACGTACAGTGTATGTGGATCATTTTTTAAACAGTCCTCTGCATTTTGGCTTTTACTGAGATGCAGATCCAGACTAGATTGATACTGTCAGAGGACCTCTGTGTGTCCTGAAATATGGTGAATGATTTGCCCTAGAATTATTACTTTACAAATTACAGTCATGGTTGATAATCACAGGATTAAAAACACAGACATTGCTTATGATAAACGATCAGAGGTCCTCAGGTAATATTAATTCCATGCTAATGAGGCTTCACACTAGCTTCAGATTTATGGGCTGAATTAGGTACTGGACTTAAAAGCTGAAGGGAATAATTAGAACATCTCTATATAAATGAAATTACTATACGTTCAAAAGTTTGACAGGAGTTAAACAATGTTCATTTATTTATTATTTATTTATTAGTTTGAGAGGGGCCATGCAAAACAAAAACTGTCAAGCCAGAGTTAGCTATAAGCTAATTTTCATCTGTGGTCCCTGGGCAGGAAGATGTTAACAAATGTACAATACAAATGATAAAAAAACATACTAGCATTTAAAACAATACATAGGCTACTCAACACAGTCCATCACTAATAACGACACATTTAAAATTACATTTCATTGTCTCTAATTTGATGCATTCAGATGAGCACATGATTGTTTTTCCTTGAGCTGTAATTTTAGTTTACTTTTAAGAACACTGAGGCTTGCACAGTCTCTAATGTGAGTTGGGATTGAGTTCCATTTTCCTGCTGCTCTGACTGAAAATGCAGACTGTCCAAATGCAGTCTTCCTACGTTTAGCTGAACAGTCTCCTCTTGCTGATGCCCTGGTCTCCCTAAGATTGTTCCTGCAGAGTAACACACATTGTTTAAGTGGAGGTGGGGCCTGATCATTTATTAATTTATACATCAGACACATATCTACATAACAAAGAAAGCTGTCAAAGCTCATTAAGTCATATTTCGTAATGATTTTACAGTGGTGGTACTTCCTTGTTTTTTTATCTAGAGTTTTCAGTGATTGTTTCTGGAGGGGGTGTATAATGGTTTTAGAGTGGTTGCTCCAGCCTGAGATCAGCTCGTGGCACAATAAGATAAATGAGAAAAAGTCATTGAGTGCATGTATAGTTTAGCAGCGGCCAAAGGTAACTGATGCCTGACATGTCTGAAGTTCATAAGGCTGGCTCTTACATTTCTGCAGACATTTTTTACATGTTTCTTAAAATTTAGGTTGGAGTCAATTGTTACGCCCAGAAACTTGAAATGTTGAACAATCTGTATTACCTCTCTGTTTACAGTCATATCAGGTTGAGGTGTACATTCAAAAATACATTCCGACAGTTTTGCTCACATTAAGCGTTAGACAATTGTGAGTGAGCCAATCTGAGACTTTGTTTAATGCTGCAGAGAGTTTGGATGCAGCTTGTTCTCTTGTTTTAGCATGGATATAGATAACTGTGTCATCTGCATACATTTGGATCTGTACCTCTGGACAGATCAGGGGCAGATCATTAATGTACAAACTAAATAAAATTGGCCCTAGGATTGATCCTTGTGGCACTCCAACATTACAACCAGTAAAAGATGAGCACGTATCATTAATTCTTGTACACTGTTTTCTTGAGCATAGGTATGACTCCATCCATGTCAGTGCTTCACCAGTTCATGGATCAGATTCTCATGCATCTCCCATCAGATGTGTCTCAAGCAAGCATCACTTAAAACCCTAGAGCTCCTCTGTTTCTCACCTCCCCTGACCACATGAGCTCCATCACATCGCCAGAACATGCAGCAGCACCATGTAGGGGGGGACTGAAGCATAGCTTAAGGCTATTTGTGTGACGCCCCCGCTCACAGTGTGGCTCCTGAGCGGCTCAGGGTGTTGCACATTTTAAAATGAAATGTGCAGGCCACATTTTAACACTGTAATATGTGATACGTTTTTTTTTTTTTGTATTTCCAATTTCAGAAGCAAATTGAGCTCTCCAACTTTCAATATGAATGATGAGGAGAAATATTTTGATAGCGTGTGGGATGGAAATAGCTTTGGAAGAGAAATGCTGTGAAAACCCACAAAACCATCAGAGCTGCTTGCCTTGTGTTTTGTGTGGAAGGTGACGCTGGGAAAAAGCTGAGGACTTAAAAATATTTTGGTAGTGTGTGGGAGAAAAAAAAAGAATCATTAATATCTAAGTTAATTTTCTGAGTTTCAAGCATTTATTTTGGTGTGTTTTCTTCTTTGATTAATGACAGTAGAGTTTAACAAAGCACAGGTTGTATCATTTTATTGATACAATAGTGATACATTTGATTTGAATTTACTTGTGCTGTTTGTTAGATCAAATCTTGTCCAATTCTGCCACAGACACAAACATTCTGTCACTACTTTATAAGGCATATATTTTCTGTTTTATATGATTTGATACAATATAATCATAGACTGTATAAAATATGGACGTAGTATCCGTGACGTCACCCATCTGTTCCTGAGCGCTGTTTTGAAGCCAATCGACGGCGGCAGCCATATTGGAAATGCAGAACTCAACCAGGCAGAGTGTGACGTAAAGGGGCGGGGTTTGAGCCTCTTAGCCAACAGCTATGTGTTCCCGACCGGGAGTCAAGTCAGTCATGTCCTTATTTGGGCAAAAACTTGTAATCTTAATATCTTCTGAACCGTCACGTTGAGACCAGAGGTTCTAGCTTGAATACAATACACATTTCCAGCCATAGCATCTTGTCAAAGCTCACCATTTTCCAGTACATCCATTCTGGTTCACACCCTGGTCACCTCCCACCTAGATCATTGCAACTCCCTTCTTTTTGGTTTACCTGACAAATCCATCCATAAACTTCAACTGGTTCAAAACTCCACTGCCCACATCATCACCAGAACCCCCTCCACCAGCCCACATCACACCTGTCCTGCAGCAACTCCACTGGCTTCCCATTAAATACTGCATCATTTTCAAGATTCTGTTCCCTCACCTACAAGGCCATCAACAACCGAGCTCCCCAGGACCTCATTGAGCTCCCCCATAATAAAATTCCCACCTGTAGTCTCAGGTCCTCCTCTTCCATCCAACTCTCCCTCCCACCTGCTCGCTTGTTGACCACCATGGGGTTGAGAGCCTTCAGCCGCTCGGCGCCCCCCCGCCTCTGGAAATCTCTCCCCATGGACATACAGAATTCCATCTCTCCCACCACCTTCAAATCCCTGCTTACACACTCTAATTCGTCTCCCTGGGACTGGAATGACTTCTCCTCCCCCCTTTCATCTTTCTAGTATTGTATCTTTATTCTAATGTATGTATTTTTTACTTGAGTGTTGCTCAGAAAGGCGCCTATAAACAAAATGAATTATTAGGGCCCGAGCACCACTGGTGGCGAAGGCCCTATTGTTCTTCTAAGGATCGATTTTTATGCTTTGTCGCGCGACTTCAAACGCATTTTTGGCCCCCTGAACGTGCATGAAAGCGCGGATATTTTTGCACACTCATCAGGCCTGGTGAAAAATGTACTAATTTATGGGTCTCGCAAAAAAAATTGCAAAAATGTGCTCGCTAGCGCCCCCTAAAATTTTCAAAAAGGCCTTTGTATTGGGGTTATTTTGAGTTACATGCTTGAAAAATTTTATGCATATTTATGGCATCAGGACGCACAAAGAAGCCTCTCACACCCATATCCCAAACAGGAAGAGCGCCACCTATTTTTGAAAATCAAAAATGGCTCCAAAAAGTGTCCAAAAACGTCCAAATAAGGGTGCATACTTTTCCTATTAACTCCTTGAGCTTTTCTCCGATTCAGTCCAAACCAAGGTAAACCTATAGTAAACCCATTGACATAAAAAAAAATTATCAGAAAAAATTCCGTTCAGACGAAAATTGTGGGCGTGGCAGACTTTGGGGCGGGGCATAAAAAAAAACGTCTGAAAATGGATTTTTGTGACTTTAAAATGCACGTAATCTCACCTCATCCAACACACTCATCAGTCCTGGGGAAAATTGCGACGTTTTATGGGTTTGGCAAAAAAAGTCGGAAAAATGTGCCCACTAGTGCCCCCTACAGGTTTCAAGAAAACCTCTCCATAGGGGTTATTTTGAGCTACATGCTTGAAAAATTTTACCCACATTCATGGCATCAGGACGCACAAAAAAGCCTCTTGCACCCATATCCCAAACTCAACAGGAAGAGCGCCACCTATCTTTGAACATGAAAAATGGCGTCAAAATAAGGGTGCATACTTTCGCTATTACCTTCTAGAGTTTTTCTCTGATTCAGTCCAAACCAAGGGCAACCTATAGTAGACACCTTAACGAGAAAAAATTATCAGAACAAATTTTGATCAGACAAAAATTGTGGGCGTGGCAGGCGTTAAACGCACATACAGCTTTGAATGTGAAGAATGACGTCAGCCATGCCCCTAATTAAGCATAACTCATAATTTGAATATCTTCATATGTAACTTCAAAAAATTTCAGGGGCAGAACTCACGTGTGATGAATAGTGATGGCACAGCAGACATTGGTGATTAAATGTTATTTTCTTGAAGGATCAAAAATGTAACTCTGTTAACTTTGATAATATCTGGATTTATGATACAAGCACTGGAGTCAGAGTTAAAGCATAATTTAGATGGTGCAATTGAGAGAGTGAAAATGATAGGGTACAAATGTGCTGCTCTACAGGTGACCTCACACTCTGTAAATAGAATTGAATCCAATCTTAAAGTTCTCCTGGCTGCAGATATCCTGGAGTATCTGTCACTTCATCCAGCAGCACCTGGGGCAGAGTCCCACACAGGGAGGCTGTGGTGTCAGGCTTGGTTTGTCATCATACTCAGCTGGGTATCCTGCCTCGGCACACATGCCTTGATTCACATATGGAAAAAAAATCCTTCTATTTTGCCACTGTGCTGTAGTAATCCACACTGACATTCAGAGGATATCAGAATATTAAAAGGCCAAGCATGCTCCAACACACCACCTCCTGCTCCTCCTCCTCCTCCCTCCAACATCTCTGTGATGTTGTCTCTGTGCTTTGAGTCATGAATCCACTTTCCTCTCTGCTGGTCTCCTTTCCCCCTATAATTAAACTTCCTTGCACCTTGTAACCCTTTTTTTTTTTATAAGCCTAAGATTTATGATGAAAATGTATCCATTTCCATTTCAGTGAATAGGAGTGTATTTACAAAAATATTAACATAAAATATGAAAAAATATTTAAGAAACTGCAAGCAGTCACTGGATCTGGATGGTGCCCATAGGAAAAGAAATTTAGAGAGGAGATCTCAAAAGTGTTTCATTTCTGTCTCCTAGACAACAATGAGATCTGTTTGAAAGCAAAATGAGACTATAGCTTATGTCTCCTGTTTCTCATTGTTGCCTCCAGAAAAAAAAGTTGTAAAAAGTCTCAGCTTAGTCTCCCTTTCAGTTCAAAAGGAGATCTGGTCAGAATCTGAAATGATTCTCAGGTATTTCTCAAGTGTTGTGACTCCTTTTGAGCTCAGGTGGAGAAATCAGGGAGCTCTCTCAACTGTCTCAATCTAACTTCATCCATTTGTTTTTGTCAGACTCAGTTTTTGTGTCTCAAGTTGAGCTCAGATGGAGCAAAGAAAGAGCCTGAGCTCATCTTTTCATGAACATTTATAGTGCCCTGCAAAATAAACATTTCAATTGGATTGTCCACAAACTTACAATTCTCATTAAAACATTTGAACCACTTCAAGATCAGATATTTAGATGTGAAATGATCTCTTCTTTGACTTCACAATATGGTCCTTCCTTTACAAGTCTGTTTGGAACAAAACAACTTCACAAAGATTTAGTGGATTTGAGAGAAATTGCAAAAGATAGAGATTTCATATCTCCAGGTATGACAGACCATTTATTTAAAATATGGGCCACAAAAGGGCTGACCAGATTTATCCAGATTATTACAATTAAAGGGGTGGATTATTTTGGGGCGCTGGTGGCCTATTGGTCTAAGCGCCCCACATACAGAGGCTACAGTCCTCGTTGCAGGGGTCGCCGGTTCGATTCCCGGCTGGTCGACCATTTCCTGCATGTCTTCCCCCGCTCACTACTCCCCACATTTCCTGTCTCTCTTCAGCTGTCCTGTCAAATAAAGGCAAAAAGGCCAAAAATATATTTTAAGAAAATGAGCCATTAATGAGATCTCTCATTTAAGTCTGAAATAAGACTCATGTCATGGTCTCAACTATTTCTCCTAGTGAATTTTAGGAGAAACTAATGAGAACAATTTGAAACTTGAATGAGGCTGAAGTGAGAATCTCAATTTTGTCTCCAGAGACTTAGAAGAGAAAGCCTTGAGCAGTAGAATTTTCCTCTTGGTGGCAGCCACAGGGCAAAGGGAAATAAAACAGGCGGTCTGAATGTTTTAGTTTGAGTGATGTGGTGAAGAAATACTTAAGTGAATGACAACACATCTCCTTTGGCTGTTTGTCTGTAATGGGTTTGCCCCTGAGTGAGACATTTATTCCACATCTGCTGCAGTGGAGCTGCTCTGTGGCTAAAAACGTGTGTTTATAGTCAGCTTAGGAAGCTAAATTTGCAGTAGCAGGGAGTGTGCCCTGCAGAAAATAGTTTTATGTGTACAGTAAACAACACAATCACACAAGATTGAACATTCTTACTCAGGACATTTTATAGTGTTTGAGTTGGGAGTAAGCTTGGCTGGCTTTATAATTCAAGTAAGCATACAATATTTTGGTTTAGCTTAGTTTACTTTGACTTTATTCATTTCTTTGAGAGGGGGCCATGCGCAACACAAACTTTTGAGCCAGAGCTTTGGCTGATATTAAATATGTGCTTGGGCAGAGAGATCTAAAAACATACAACCCATCAAAAATAATCAATCAGTGTATCATAGAAATGTATCATTAGCATAAAAATAATGCTAACAGCAACAATTTTGCAGGCAGAGGAGAAATGTGCCGGATTTATTTGACATGATGAGTATGATCAGGTTGTCTCTGGTGTCACTTTTGTTGTTAAATATGAATAACCATTGTAATGGGGTTTTGACCAATCAGAATCAAGTATGTAACACAGTTGGCTAGGGGTGTGCCAATAAACATTCAGCCGTTCTAATCAGATTCTCTCACAAAAGCCTGCTACGATTTTGATTTACAGAGTCACTACTTCAAGCCTCCACATGATGGCGCTTAAGAGAGATAAGATAATATATTACTTTATTGATTCCCTGGGGGGGGGGGGGAATTCAGTTGTTAGTTTAGCATGAATAAGAGTGGGTGCTGTGGTAGAGTACTCTTTGAAAGGAAATAAAAAGAAGAAGAAAAAGAGAATGGTGCAAGGTGGAGGATTAGCAAACAGCAGAGAAAAACACCTGAAAGAGGCACCGTCGATTTTCAAATCTAAAGTCCGGGCCCACTTCGGCTTTTACTACACTAACAATGGAACCACACTTGATGAAGAGTTTGCAGAGCTTCCTGTGGAGGAGAGAACGGTTCACGGCGCTAATGCTAACAGATATTGTGATGTATCGTGGATGATATTTCTTGCAATATATCGATTATCGCAGAATCCCTGTATCGTGATAGTATTGTTATCGTGGGCAAAATATCGTGATAGTATCGTTATCGTGGGCAAAATATCATGATAGTATCGTTATCGTGGGCAAAATGTCGTGATAGTATCGTTATCGTGGGCAAAATATCGTGATCGTGGGGAAAATATCGTGATAGTATCGTTATTGTGGGCAAAATATCGTGATAGTATCGTTATCGTGGGCAAAATATCGTGATCGTGTGCAAAATATCGTAATAGTATCGTTATCGTGGGCAAAATATCGTGATCGTGGGCAAAATATCGTGATAGTATCGTTATCGTGGGCAAAATATCGTGATAGTATCGTTATCGTGGACAAAATATCGTTATCGTGGGCAAAATATCGTGATAGTATCGTTATCGTGGGCGAAATATCGTGATAGTATCGTTATCGTGGACAAAATATCGTTATCGTGGGCAAAATATCGTGATAGTATCGTTATCGTGGGCAAAATATCGTGATAGTATCGTTATCGTGGACAAAATATCGTGATCGTGGGCAAAATATCGTGATAGTATCGTTATCGTGGGCGAAATATCGTGATAGTATCGTTATCGTGGACAAAATATCGTTATCGTGGGCAAAATATCGTGATAGTATCGTTATCGTGGGCAAAATATCGTGATAGTATCGTTATCGTGGACAAAATATCGTGATCGTGGGCAAAATATCGTGATAGTATCGTTATCGTGGGCAAAATATCGTGATAGTATCGTATCGCGAGGGACCTGGTGATACCCAGCCCTACAGCTGGCCGATGAAATATGTTAAGGTATCAACTCATTTAATGCATTTCACCTATAGGGAACTATACATGCATATGTTCACTATGCATCTATAAATTGTATGTTTTAACTTGGACTGTCATTTTCGTGTAACTGTTTTTATGACATGTGCTGCTGACCTCTTGGCCAGGTCACCCTTGTGAAAGAGATCCTGATCTCAATGGGTTTTTACCTGGTTAAATAAAGGTCAAATGAATGAATGGATATTGCTATTAGCAGGTCAAGAGATGCCAAATCAAAAACTGAATTTGAACAAATTAGCCTGTCATTAATAATGCAAAGCTCTGTTGCACTTCTTGCAGAGCTTGTGTGTTGGAATGAATTAGCCTCTTGAGTTAGTAATGACATTGTGTCAATGTCCTGTGAATATAACATACAGATTTATCAGTTATTTAATGAGGACACTGCTGTCATGATAATGCTGCTGTTTGAGCATAAACATGGTTTGTAAAAGATAAGCAGGTAAATGGCCAAATAAGACAAGGTAACTGCATTCAGACCTTTCCCCCTCTCTCAGCAAAACAGCAACAGGCTTGCAAATGTGTTACTTTCTATGAAGACATTTAGCTTTAATCAGTGCAAATACAGCAAAACTTCATGAGTCTATACTAGATACAATTTCTACAGCTGTCAATATTTTGTTTGCAGTCATAGCAGAGCAGCCAAGTTCTAAAACTTTTCCTCTCTGACAAATTTCTGAACAAGAGCTTACCTTGTCGTAACACTCAGAAATGCCACACTAGAAAAAATGCCAAAAACAAGAAAAAAATATATTTTAAGGTAGTTTTACCTTGAAATAAGCAAAAAATTCTGCCAATAGAGCAAGTGAAAATGTTCTTGGTAAGATTTCTTAAAATAAGACGTAATATTTAGCAAACTGTGATCTTAAATTTAGCAGGGACAACTTATTTTAAGCAATATTTTTCCAGTATTTTAAAGCTTAGTGTGTAAGCCAGGAATGCTTCTGCACTAAACTTCTTCATTTGAGATATATTCACCTGAATCTGAGTTGTATTATAGCGGCACTTCTCTAGGTTTAAGACCATCTTGTTCTTGAAATAAGATGACAAAGTTGAATTGTCTCATTTTGAGATATAATGTCTTCTCATAGTGAGCTGGATATACTAATATTCAGTCATGTTGTTCTTTAGGATAAGCCAGCTATGCTCTAAAGGAGGTGTTTCATTGTGTGCATGTAGTTTGAGGATGAATATTTTTATCTGATTTAGAAGAAACAGTGTCTGAAAACTGAAACCCACCCTTAAAAAAAACAACTTTTCTTTCTTTCTTTCTTTCTTTTATCAATGGAGCTGTTTTCTGATAGATCCTCCAATAAAATGCATTTACTTAAATCAAGTAAAGTGTTTGTCTTAAATCAAGATTATCCGTCTTCTACAAATAAGATCTCAGCTTGAAAAATGTCTGAAATGTAAAATAAACCTTGTTTCTTCTAAATTACAATTCAAAACAAGATCATTTTAAAATAGTTTGACTGAACAAGATATCTAAGATGTCCTAAAACAAGTCCCTCTATCTTCCTCAAATGTTACTTGTTAAATAAATGTACCTTAAATCAAGTGGGAGAAGACATTTTGACTAAAAATGAGAGAATTTCCCTTGGTAAGATTTTGAGTTTTTGCAGTGCAGTAGCCCTTTGCATAGTTGCAGTAATTACTATAACATTTAATTATCTGTCTGCATACTTCAAACTCATGTATATTCACCCGATGTCTCAAAATGGACTCAACAATTCCACACAGCTCCCAATTACCTTTAACATTATGTGCAGCTATTAATAGCAACCTAACTGCAGTTTCATTAAATCATCAAACATGTATCTGTGACCCATCATCAGCAGTGATATCTCAATTATCATCAAGTGCATAAAAATAAGAAAGGTATAATCATGCAGAGCAATTTAGAGCATTTAAAGTGTATTAAGAATAATTATGGGATGTGATAATGAGGAAATTCAGTTTTTAAGTGACACATCTATTGGCGTATTATAATGGAGATCTTATATGTACAGTGTGCAACTTGATAATAATGGTAAAGAAAATCATTACACATTTTATGAACAAGTCTTACTGTTTTGGAAAAATAAAGAGGGATCCCTTTGTAAATTATTGAACATTTGCAGCATCGACTATGCCAATTTCTTTGGAGAATATTCCATGGCGTAGTAGGCAAACTGCACATGGTCAGCTAGCTTTTTCACTGCATCGTGTGTTTCTATGGGAATATAAATTACAAGAGAATCCTAATCTCTTTAATTAAATATGTATTTGAGGCCTGTAGCAAGAGGCGGCTGTAAAATCTAAAGCAATCATAAAAGAGCAGAGCTGCTTTGATGTGCAGATGAAACAAATGTCTTGTTTGGCGGAAGCTCTGTTTTTCTCTCTCAAACACTCAAACACACACACACAAACACACTGTATGAATGAGGTTCATTAATTATTAAGGAAGCACAGAAGTCATGCGTTGCACCCAGTTTGAAACACAAACCTGTACATTATTTCAAAAACCCTCCTCATATAATGATCAGACATCAATTGGCCTCCCATTTGGCCAAGCATGCAAAATACCCTGAAACTGGAACACCTAAATAGAGTCATTTTAATGATGTTAAATGCAGTCTTCCTGCTGTGACACCAAAAATATTACTTTTGTTACTGTGCCTGTCTAAGGTTGTGCTTTCTTGTAAGAATCTAAAGGATGTTTTAAAGGTAAGACAAGTTGATACATTACCTTTGTATTACTGCTGTCACACAAGGCAATTGCACTTCACAGCTTAAACGATTTCCATAAGAGGAATCAATGAGATGCAAATTCAGAAAACACAGGTCAAAGTTATTGATTGGAGCTACTAAAATGCCAGTGAAAAAAAAATGGAAGGCAAAAAGCCAAACAACTGCATCAACTCAAACAAGCTTCAAATACATCCAACACTCCAGGTCAAAAAACACTTGCAAACCTGCCAAACACATACAAACACATGAAGGTAAGGTTACATTGGGGAGTTCTGTGACATGCATTCAGCCATGTATGTACAGTGGGGCAAAAAAGTATTTAGTCAGCCACTGATTTTGCAAGTTCTCCCACTTAGAAAGATGAGAGAGGTCTGTAATTTTCATCAGAGGTACACTTCAACTATGAGAGACAAAATGAGAAGAAAAAATCCAGGAAATCACATTGTAGGATTTTTAAAGAATTGATTTGTAAATTATGGTGGAAAATAAGTATTTGTTCACCCACAAACAGGCAAGATGTCTGTCTCTCACAGACCTGTAACTTCTTCTTTAAGAAGCTCTTCTGTCCTCCACTCTTTACCTGTATTAATGGCTCCTGTTTGAACTGGTTATCTGTATAAAAGACACCTGTCCACAGACTCAAACAGTCAGACTCCAAACTCAACCATGGCCAAGACCAAAGAGCTGTCCAAGGACACCAGGAAGAAAATTGTGGACCTGCACCAGGCTGGGAAGAGTGAATCTACAATAGGCAAGCAGGTTGGTGTGAATAAATCAACTGTGGGAGCAATTGTAAGAAAATGGAAGACATACAAGACCATTGATAATATCCCTGGATCTGGGGTCCCACGCAAGATCTCATCCCGTGGGGTCAAAATGATCATGAAAACAGTGAGCAAAAATCCCAGAACTACACGGAGGGATCTGATGAATGACCTGCAGAGAGCTGGGACCAAAGTAACAAAGGCTACCATCAGTAACACACTACGCCGAGAGTCACTCAAATCCTGCAGCGCCAGGCGTGTCCCCCTGCTTAAGCCAGTACATGTCCAGGCCCGTCTGAAGTTTGCCAGAGAGCATATGGATGATCCAGAAGAGGATTGGGAGAATATCATGTGGTCAGATGAAACCAAAATAGAACTTTTTGGTAAAAACTCAACTCGTGGTGTTTGGAGGAAGAAGAATGCTGAGTTGCATCCCAAGAACACCATACCTACTGTGAAGCATGGGGGTGGAAACCTCATGCTTTGGGGCTGTTTTTCTGCAAAGGGGACAGGACGACTGATCCGTGTTGAGGGAAGAATGAACGGGGACATGTATCGTGAGATTTTAAGCCAAAACCTCCTTCCATCAGTGAGAGCATTGAAGATGGAACGTGGCTGGGTCTTCCAGCATGACAATGATCCCAAACACACCGCTCGGGCAACGAAGGAGTGGCTCCGTAAAAAGCATTTCAAGGTCCTGGAGTGGCCTAGCCAGTCTCCAGACCTCAACCCCATAGAAAATTTGTGGAGGGAGTTGAAAGTCCGTGTTGCCCAGCGACAGCCCCAAAACATCCCTGCTCTAGAGGAGATCTGCATGGAGGGATGGGCCAAAATACCAGCTACAGTGTGTGCAAACCTGGTGAAGACTTACAGGAAACGTTTGACCTCTGTCATTGCCAACAAAGGTTATGTTACAAAGTATTGAGTTGAACTTTTGTTACTGACCAAATACTTATTTTCCACCATAATTTACAAATAAATTCTTTAAAAATCCTACAATGTGATTTCCTGGATTTTATTCTCATTTTGTCTCTCATAGTTGAAGTGTACCTCTGATGAAAATTACAGACCTCTCTCATCTTTCTAAGTGGGAGAACTTGCAAAATCAGTGGCTGACTAAATACTTTTTTCCCCCACTGTATGTGTACATAAATACATCCTGGTATTTCACCAAATTAATATGAACCGACTCTGTAAGGCTCAATGTGTGTTTCCTGTGTACTTCAGGGACTTCACATGAAATCTGTAAATTATCCACAGCAGTAAACACAGACTGACAACAGTCTGGAGGTTATGAAATCTGATGCGTTCATTACATGTCACTGTCAATGACTCTGTGTCTTACAGTAGAATTAAGCCTTCTTCAGATTGTGATACCACAAATTATCGAGCGGTTAAAAAATCAATCAGCACTGAGGCCTCTGTTGACATAAAGACCCCTAAGGGACAACAATGCTGAGCTGATGACAAAAGCCTCGACAGCAGCCAATAAAAATCAAGGCCTGCTGAGATATATTGAAAAACGTACACGGATTGCAATCCAGAGTCCAGCCTGTCAAGAATCAACATGTCAGATGATACAAAAATTCAACCAAACAAAAACAGGAGCAGAAACGAAGCAGTGTACGATGATAGCTGTTTTCAAAAGATGCAAGAAAATACCCAGAGCGTTCTGGGATTTGTTGTTCTGATGAGAAATGCCTGCAGCTCTTTGACATTGGCTACGTTTACATGAGACTTTTAATTCCTCTTTAATTCAGAAATAAAATTAAATCCTCTTTAAAAAGATTTAAAATGACCATGTAAACACCTAACCTCAAATGCAAATGACTATTCTGAATGAAACTTAAAAGTTAGTGGCCACAGTTACAGGATGTTTTTTAATTCAGCATTAAATAATTCAGAATTAAAGTATCCTCCTTCGTGTTTACATGGAAATAGTAATTCTGAATTGAGGTTTACATGGAAAACACGTTTAATTGTCTTTATTCCTCTTAAGGTCTGGGGGTGGGAAGGGTTCTGATTGGACAGGGGCGGGCGTGACGTATTTACATCTACCAGAAGAAAACAGACTCCAGTTCCTGCTTCTTTCATTTTCAGTTACAACATGGAAGACCACACAATAAGTACAATTTTCCCTTTGATTTTGATTCTAGTTTTGAATAAGCAGCTTGACACAAACATACTGCTTCACTTTCGTCAGCTGAGGAGGAGAAGAGAGCTGGACACAAACATACTACTTCACTTTCGTCAGCTGAGGAGGAGAAGAGAGATAGAGGACCGGAGAAGGGAGGAGGAAGACCGGACTTTGGAGAATCAAAGCCAACGGTTAGTGCAACGGCTGCTCTACCTCAGCCCACTGACACATCCAGCTCGCAAGGCCAGACAGCAGTGGATGAAAGTGTGAAGCAAGGAATAATAAATAAATAGCCTCGGCTCGAGTCCAATGCTTGCTTCAGGCGGCCATCCTGGATTATGTGCGTCATCGCGACAGGACAAGGGAACGAGCATGAGCAGAACGACCGGAATTAATTTAAAGCGGAATGAACGTATACATGATCGAGGAATTATTCAATTCAGATTTCAAATCAGAATAAACCAGACACACTGGCTACAGTTCCATGAGAGTTTTAATTCCTCTTTATTTCAGTTAGCACATATGTGTGCTAACAAGGAGCTTAGGAGGGAGGCATGCTAGTTGTGGGCTGTCTTAATAAACAGATTTGAAGATCTAGTGGAGGATTTTTATTTTTAATGGAAAAGTGCTAGCGCTAGTTAGCATAGCCGCATAGCTACATGTTCGTCGCTAAGAAACACTAAATCTGTGACCAATCCTTCAGAAAGGTCAACATGTAAACATTAGATCAACGTGCTGGACAGCCGAGGCCACACCCGCTTCCTGAGGGGGCGTGGTCAGAGAGCTCATTCTCATTTAAAGGCACAGACACAGAAAACAGCCTGTTCTGAGCAGGGCTGAAAAAGAGGGGTTTACAGGCAGACCAAAATCTGATTTCAAAGTGTTTTAATGAGCAATAAACTTTAAAGACATGTTTTGGGGACCTCTCAGACCAATATATGTTGATGAAAAAGAGCAGAATATGTCACCTTTAAATTCGACTGCATTTCCTTTATTTTTTAAAAAGCAACAGAGAAATGTTTTTCTGCTGCTTTTGTTGAGCAAACTTGACAGCCTGGGATCATTCAGGTCATACTTCACAATAGTGCAGAATGATTCTTACTCTGCCAGAAATGATCAGCATTTCTAAGTCTCTGAATGGTTGTAGATGTTTCTGTCTTTATCCCTGTTCCAAAAAGCGAGCCTTTGAATGATGAGTGATATAACCTTGCCCTCCCTTTACCTTCAGAAGCCCTTTCTTTTTTTGAATTATGAAAATCACAATGTCCGATGCCTAATTAGGCAAGAACCCATTTCTGGAAGATTAAAGCCATTACAATTAGCCTGAGAAAAGAAAACATTAAACAAGAATAAAACACACACTTATGCATTAATATGCCGTTTAACCAAGCAAACAGAAACTATGAAATCCATTAGCATAATGTGCACAGCTCTGTGTGGGTGTGTGTTTGTGTCTGTGTGTGTGCACCATAAAATATGCTTTAAGGGATAAAAAAGACGATCTCTGGGCAGGGTTGTTGTGTATGTGTGATATAATGTTTAGCTAGCAGGGGGCAATAAGATAGACCGATAGTTCAGCCTCAGAATGCGACCAAAGATTCCCCTTACTTTCAACAAAGATTTCTCCCTTCATATGACATGTGTGTGTGGGTAAGTGGAAAAAAAGCAGGCAGGTTGAGAAACACATGAAAACAAACACAGGCTCTGAAACCGTTCTCCCATTGGCTTAGCACGGCTTAGACAAATGTCTTGACATTTCCAAGCAATGAAATATGAATCACTCTTCATTTCCACAGAAGCATGAAAACATACTCCACTGGGGAGCATGTCTATCAAGGCAATGCATCAAAGTGTGTGTGTGTGTGAGCGTGTGTGTATGTTTGTGTATGAGAGAGAGCGCCCAGCCGGTCTCTGTGTGTTTCACGGTGCTCCTCCAACTCAGTGACTCTCCCTCAGAAAGGTAAAACAAAGACATGACCCAAACTTCTCAAGAGTAACTTAAAAAGTCATCTCTATTTACAGATTCTGTGCAAATCTGAGGAGTCTGTTGGCCTGGAAGTGAGTTTTGTGTGCTGGTTTTCTTTTGTAGCTACAATAGTATTGCCCATTTGCATTTCAGCAGGCATTGGCTGTGTGTAGGAAATCAAATAAGGCAGTCATCTGACAGCACTTAAGCTCCACATTATCTCTATCAACGGTGATCTGCATATAAGTGCAGCTAAGAATTCACTCTTATAGGTAATTTCTTAACACCAACACCATTTTCACCTCTCAAGTTATAGTTTGATTGTAAACAACAGCAACACATGAAAAGAGGGGTCAAATCTGAAGTCTATTATAAGTATCCACTAGATACAGTATCTCACAAGAGTGAGTACACCCCTCACATTTCTTCTAAAGATGATGCACAAGAAAGCCCGCTAACAGTTTGCTAAAGACAGCAAACTAAGGACATGGATTACTGGAACCATGTCTTGTGGTCTGATGAGACCAAGATAAACTTGTTTGGTTCAGATGATGTCAAGCGTGTGTTGGGGCGCCCAGGTGAGGAGTACAAAGACGAGTGTGTGTTGCCTACAGTCAAGCATGGTGGTGGGAGTGTTATGGTCTGGGTCTGCATGGATCCTGCCGGCACTGGGGAGCTACAGTTCATTAAGGGAACCATGAATGCCAACATGTACTGTGACATACTGAAGCAGAGCATGATCCCCCCCCTCCCTTCAGAAACTGGGCCACAGGGCAGTACTCCAACATGATAACGACCCCAAACACACCTCCAAGACCAAGCCTTGCTGAAGAAGATGAGGGTGAAGTTGATGGAGTGGCCAAGCATGTCTCCAGACCTAAACCCTATTGAGCGTCTGTGGGGCATCCTCAAACGGAAGGTGGAGGAGCACAAGGTCTCTAACATCCACCAGCCCCGTCATGGAGGAGTGGAAGAGGACTCCAGTGGCAACCTGTGAAGCTCTGGTGAACTCCATGCCCAAGAGGGTTAAGGCAGTGCTGGAAAATAATGGTGGCCACACAAAATATTGACACTTTGGGCCCAATTTGGACATTTCCACTTTTGTGTACTCACTTTTGTTGCCGGTGGTTTAGACATTAATGGCTGTGTGTTGAGTTATTTTGAGTGGACAGTAAATTTACACTGTTAAACAAGCTGTACACTGACTACTTTACATTGTATCAAAGTGTCATTTCTTCAGTGTTGTCCCATGAAAAGATATAATTAAATATGTGCAGAAATGTGAGGGGCGTACTCACTTTTGTGAGATACTGTACGTTGCATAAAGTTTGCCATCACTTCCAAAGGCTACTTTGTCATTGGATGATTACCAATGAGTTTAGAGGTTGTGCATAAAGTAACATGCCAGCTAAAATGATCAACAAACTCATTGATGTTTATTCAAAAAGGATGGAAATGATCCTGGTATCTTATTCAAGTAGTCACTAAAGTAAAATAATTCATGATTGTCAGCCATTGAACTAAAACCCTGTGAAATTAATTGGTGAACTATCTGCCTGCTGCATGGATACTGACCATTTCAAAGTTCGACTGGCCCTACATCATGCAAAAGAGCAAAAGCAAAAGCGTCCAATTTTGTTGCCAGAGTTGTCACCATGATGAGAGCTTTCTATTTTTGCAGCCAGATTAAATGCTGCTATAAGAACATTTGGCAAGCGCTGGTGTTATCTCTCAGCTTCAGAACGCTTGAAATTAAAAATGAATAATTTGGCAGGAGTCCCTTTTCCTTTTCTAACCATGACATATCAATTGCTAGTTTAAAAATAGGATGTTTAATATTAAGCTTGTGATAATATTAATAAGGTTTCTGCTCCTGATATTCCAGAGGCCTGAGGTGTACTTCTATTTTCACTGCAAACATACCCGTTAGTAGGAAACATGGCAATGGATGCACCCTGGGGGAAATAAAAACATCCTGAGTGTCAGGGAATATTTTTGCAACAGTTTTGCAACTATTTCATCATCAGGCGGGTGCTAAATGTAAGAGACATTTTTGGCATTCTTTGTGGGAACTTTGTAAATATAAAACACGTACAAGTCTTACTTCAAAGCATCAAAGCTCATTGTGCACATCCCTGATGGCAGCACAGACAACACATCTGATGTGATGCCTGCAACATGATTCTGTATAACACAAGCCAAAAGAAAAACTTCCTGTTGACAAAATATTTCACCACAGTTTTATTGTGAAGCAAATACCATCAATCTGTGACCAACCAAAGAATCAAGGAGAAATCAAATGATCAGCCCATGTTCTCTATTTCAAGCTTGTTGGGCGCTGGCAAATCCTACAAGTACTGGAATGAGTTTTAAATATAGATGTGTTTTTCTAAATCTGTGTGTTAACAAAAATTGTAATTTCTGTACTTGTTCTGTTCCAAACTTGTTGATAATAGCAAAATATCAGGAGCAGGGCCACACCTCAACCATGCCTCTTCCGTTTTCCCATAAATTCAAACCTGACCATTTCCTCCTTTCTGTTCTTGAGGAGTGCAGACGCTTTTTTGCTTGCTCTTGCTTAGGCTTGCATTCTTTTCATTTGAACTCTTTTTTCTTCACTGAGAGACTACAAGCAGTGACTCCAGGATACTTCCCTGCTTTTATTTTTTACTCTTCCCTTCAACGTTGCACCTTCTGAGCGCTCATTCTCCAAGTTAAAACTAACTAAAAACCCCTTGAGGATCCCTTGATATCTAAAACACAAACAAGAAACCCTACATCTAGTGCATTACTCACAGCTCTAGCTATCGCCAAGAAAACAATCCTCCTAAACTGGAAATCAAAAAAGCTCATCAATATTGCTCAATGGAAGAATCTCCTAATAGAACATATATCCCTAGAAAAACTATCTGCCTCTCTCAATCACAAATCAGCTGACTTCTCTAAAACCTGGTCTACATTCATCAATAAACTTACCTCTATAACTGCCTGATTCCCAATCCACAGCATTAACCCAAACACATAGACCAACTTCTTTTACTCAGACACACCACATGCGCACACGCACACACAGGCACACACACACGCACACACCCCTCTCCCTTTATGTCCCCTAACCGCACTCAAACTCCCTCACTGTACTATAAAACGTTAAATGTACGTCAACATCACTCAACATATTTGACACTCGACACTTAAGTATTATTATTATTTTATTTTTAATTTACTTATTTTCTTTGTTATTATCATGTATATGCATGTGTGCATACATGTGTATGTATGTATGTATGTATGTATGTATGTATGTATGTATGTATGTATGTATGTATGTATGTATGTATGTATGCATGCATGCATGCATGTATGTATGTATGTATGTATGTTTGTATGTATGTATGTATGTTTTTTTTTTGTTTTTTTTTGTTTGCTTGTTTTTTTTGTACACGTGTGGCTAAAATTAAATTAAATTAAATTAAATTAAAAAAAAACCTTGATGAGCACGGTGGGACAGGAGAGACTGAGTGGACTTGTCAGGTTATCTATTGAGAATGACAGATCAAAGAAAATGGACATACAGCGCATCGTGGGCAAGTCCGCGGAGCTTAAGGCCCGTCCAAACAGTGGTGAGTAGGCCGAGTACTTCATATTGATTTTTTGTTTGTATGTGAGCATGTGGGCCGCTGTGCCAATTTGACTAAACTTTATATCTGTTGATACAGTGACCTACTGTGCTCTCATTAGTTGAAACAGTTAAGTGGGTGTCAGAATGATGCGGTCGCTATCCGTGGTGCTGAACTGCTTTGAATTTGTGTTGTTTTATTTATTTATTTGTGTTGTTAGACATCATGTCCGTTTGATTGACTTCAAAATGACATAACTGTGTAAAAACTATAGTAGTGCTTGTAAGCCCCACTAGTGTGGGCATGTTATAAAGTTAAGATGAGCTTTGCAGTGACCGCAGCCATGTGTCCGTAACGCTGTGCCAGTTTGCACCTGCCCAGAGGAAAATGTTACTGCTCAAGGCTTTCTCTTCTAAGTCTCTGGAGACAAAATTGAGATTCTCCATTCAGCCTCATTCAAGTTTCAAATTGTTTTTCCTTCGTTTCTCCTAAAATTCACTAGGAAAAATAGTTGAGACCATGACATGAGTCTTATTTGAGACTTAAATGAGAGATCTCATTAATGGCTCATTTTCTTCTCTTTTTTTAAAATATATTTTTGGCCTTTTTGCCTTTATTTGACAGGACAGCTGAAGAGAGACAGGAAATGTGGGGAGTAGTGAGCGGGGGAAGACATGCAGGAACTGATTTACCGGCCAGGAATTGAACCAGCGTCCCCTGCAACAAGGACTGTAGCCTCTGTATGTGGGGCGCTTAGACCGCTAGGCCACCAGGGTCCAAAAGAATCCACCCCTTTAATTATAATAATCTGGCTAAATCTGGTCAGCCCTTTTGCGGCCCATATTTTAAATAAATGGTCTGTCATACCTGGAGATATGAAATCTCTATCTTTTGTAATTTCTCTCAAATCCACTAAATCTTTGTGAAGTTGTTTTGTTCCAAACAGACTTGTAAAGGAAGGACCATAT
This sequence comes from Notolabrus celidotus, assembly GCF_009762535.1. Taxonomy (NCBI): domain Eukaryota; kingdom Metazoa; phylum Chordata; class Actinopteri; order Labriformes; family Labridae; genus Notolabrus; species Notolabrus celidotus. Next base: position 1,591,274 of record NC_048272.1, on the reverse strand, counting down.
TGTGAAGTCAAAGAAGAGATCATTTCACATCTTAATAGCTGATCTTGCAAGTGGTTCAAATGTTTTAATGAGAATTGTAAGTTTGTGGACAATCACATTGAAATGTTAATTTTGCAGGGCACTATAAATGTTCATGAAAAGATGAGCTCAGGCTCTTTCTTTGCTCCATCTGAGCTCAACTTGAGACACAAAAACTGAGTCTGACAAAAACAAATGGATGAGGTTAGATTGAGACAATTGAGAGAGCTCCCTGATTTCTCCACCTGAGCTCAAAAGGAGTCACAACACTTGAGAAATACCTGAGAATCATTTCAGATTTAGACCAGATCTCATTTTGAACTGAAAGGGAGACTAAGCTGAGACTTTTTACAACTTTTTTTTCTGGAGGCAAGAATGAGAAACAGGAGACATAAGCTATAGTCTCATTTTGCTTTCAAACAGATCTCATTGTTGTCTAGGAGACATAAATTAAACACTTGTGAGATCTCCTCTCTAAATGTCTTTTCCTATGGGTCAAACGTGCTAAATATAGACGCAAAAACACCGCTCGCTATCTGCTTCAGGTTTGATAGATCACATTGCGTGTGCTAAATGATCACATTTGCATCTCCTCCTCCCAGTATTTTGCGCATTCTGATGATCTACATGTATTCTGCATATTCATGAAGGCAAATACGCTAAATGGATAGCGAGTGCTATTTTGCTCATTTGACAGACGCAATCCTCGGTGCTCCCGGTTAGTACATCTGCTTTGCGTGCGCTATCAAGCTTGCACGTGTTTTTATACACGCAAACCTTTAGTAGATCGGGCCCAGAGTGTTCCAGTTTGTGGTTTGTCGAGTCTGTTTTCTTCAGTTTGGTCAGTCTTTTTCACTCAGCTTCTTGTTTGTTTTAATGCCCCTTGCTCATTTCTGCCTCTTTTCCTCCACTCATCTCCTTTTTTTTTTTTAAAGGTGAAGACTAGTCAGCCATGGACCATTATTCAAAAGTTTTGTGTTTCCCAAATGAATTAAAAGGTTATATTTCAACATGATCCATGTTGGTAATCTATTTAAAATGCCATTGAAGAACAAAAGAAATTTAATATTCAGAATGCTCCCAGAAATTATTATTTTTTTTACTATTTTTGCAAACTTGCTTGCCTAAGTGCCAAAGGGGAGATATGAAATGTGCTGAAACTGCTTTTCATGGATTGATTTGATAGGACATGCGTGTTCAGGTTGTTCCTGGCATTGCTCTTATGATTCAAAATGAAATACTGTTGTTATTGCATTTTGACCAATCAGAATCAGGTCTTTAACACTGCTTGGTAATAAGTATGAGTGCGGATAATAAAAAACATTAAACACCTGAAGCCATAAATATTCTATAATTGCTCATAACTGTTGTAAAAGGGTTCTACTGATCCACTTAGAAACACAACCATGGATCAAATATCCATCAGTTATAGTACAATGCAATACAATCTTTAACAAGTTGAGAGAAGTAATGAAATAGTCCTTCACAGTGATCTCCAGAGTGATGTTTCCAGTGCTCAGACCAGTGAATCTCTCTGAATAAGACATTTAAATTACTCCACCTGAAATATACCAGAGCCCAGCAGACAGATGATGATTGTGATGGATGGATGATAAACACACAGAGACATATTACAGGATACCCCATTAACACCAACACTTTCTCATCCCTGTGAGAGTACAATCTGAGCAGACGAGCCGTAATTTGGGTAATTTTGCTCCACGCTTCACCCTTTTCTTTAATGACAATAATTATCTCCGGAAAACATCTGTAGGTTGTTTCTTCTCTTCCTCCCTTAGTCTCCTTCTTCTGTCTAATCTTGTCCTCTTCTCTCGTGTCTCATTGTACACGTCCTCATCCTTATCTTCCTTTCTACTTTATCTTTCTCTTTGTGCCAAAAACTCTCTGCATGATACCCTCTCCTTCATGCATCACCAAACAGCCAAGTCTACAGTACACAGCACAACATTTTTCTTCTGTCTTAACTCCCCTCTTAGTGCAATGTGTTGCTCCTCAATCAGCAAGGGTATTTAGGCAGAGTGAAAATGTATCTGAAACCTGCACTCACCCCAGTGATTTCTCCAGTCGACTGGCCGGTGATCCAACGATCTCCCCAAGAGTACAGAATGCCTGACCCAAGAAGTCCTGCAGGGAAGGAAGGAAGGAAGGATAGAGGGAAGAAAGGAAGGAGATGGAAAGGTTTGAATATGGAAAGTGGTGAGACAAAAAAATCAGAGAAAAGTCAGACTTCAAAACTTAATTCAGGATTAATCAGGTGATCCTAATATCACTCAAGCACATGCAAACATGAGACTGTTCCCACATTTAAATTTGCAGTCCCAAATTTTTTAACTTGGCTTGTGCATTCATGTTAAGCCAAAATGATTGTTGGCTTTTTGTTCAAACATCTTTGGTCTTAAAAAACAGAGACAGGAGTAGAGATAGATACAGTCGGCATCCCAGAAAACGCCACATCTGGGTCATGCTCAGGGGGGAAATTGAATACTAGCCACAATGCAGAAGAGCTGCTGTTGGCATTTATGCACTACAAATAAAATTAAAATCTGTACCTAGAGTTTAACATTTTACCCAACCGAAGCACAGGGCAGATGGTGAGAACACTTTGGCTGCAAGCCATCCAGCAGGAGGACAAGCTTGTTATCTCTTGTGGGATCCAAAATCAAAAGATGTGTGTTTGCAGTCACCACTTCAGTAACCTAATTGTTAGATTTATCTTATTCAAACTGTGTAAGATTTTTTTACAGGGGTGTAATAAATGTTGAATAAATACCACATACCACTTTTAGCAAATTGAGTAGCTTTGAAACTGCTCTGTGTGTAAATCCCTGCGTGGTATAGCACCTTGTGAATAATAATAATAATAGTCAGGTGTAAAGATTTCACTAAAACATGCTAGTCTAGGTAGCCAGGTAGCAAAATATATATGGGAATGACACTTTGGGAATGAGTGGGATCAATCACTATCATCACTATCACCTCTTTCTCTTACTCCCCTCTATCTGTCTTTCCAGACCCAACTCGGTCTCAGCAGATGTGTGTCTAACATGAGTCTGGTTCTGCTGGAGGTTTCTTCCTGTTAAAAGGAAGTTTGTCCTCGCCACTGTAACTAGCTAAATACTGCAATGTGCAATGCTCATGATGGATTAAGGTGGGGTCAGACTGAGTCTTACCCTGTCTTGAAGTTGGGTCTCTGTTCATAATTTGACATAGAGTGGTCTAGACCTCCTATGTTTGTAAAAGAGTCTTGGGATAACATTTGTTGTGATTTGGCGCTATACAAATAAAGGTTGGTTGATTGATTGATTGAATAGTCCAGACTTTTATATGAACAACAATCTGAGTTTTCTAAATGGATTGTTTTGTGTCAATTGACAATAATAACTCAAGTAGGACACAACAGCCTTTAGCATTAGCATTGGGGTTCAAAAGCCTCACACTTACAGCATTGTAGGCTGGGGGGGAAATGATTGTTTTCCCTGTGTGGACGCCCCACCCCCAACTTTGAAGCAACACCGACTGTATCTATTAGACTTTATTTTCTAATGACTTTGTTACTGCGCTCTGATTAACAATGTGACGTCACGCCCAGGTTTGGTGGGATTGGCAAAAGAAATTGTGTTAAACCACCAAATCCAACGCCACCACAACCAAGGACATTGTATATGCATGGTCAACAAAATGCATGCCACTATTTAGTGTGTGTATTTCAAGCTTTTCAAGTGTCATTTTATTCCACTGAATTTCAAGAACTTTGGATGGACAAGAAATGGTCTATATTATGAGACCTCCATTGTCCTGGTTTTGTGAGATTGCCTCTATTGTCCTGGTAAAATACTAATCACATCATCACATTTGGGACAAGAAGAACATGGCCAGGGTGAGAAACAAATAATGTTAGTCAGGTTCCATACAGTGACTTAAAGGGATATTTCAGTATTTTGAAGTGGGGTTGTATGAGTTACAGTACACTATTGCTCCAGTTAGCTACAATGAAAATTCCCAGAGGACCGGCCGGTAAGCTAGGCTACAATTCTCTGCAGACGGGGCCTCCTATTTCATGTAATTTCACTAAAGTTAAGAAAACATGGTCCAGGAACTCATCATGGTGCAAATGCATGAACCAGTAGAAAAAAATTGCACTATTTTCAGACGCACCTCTCAGACCGGTGTTCTTCCGCTGCATGAGCACGGATACACGCCGATCAGCTGTTTGGATCAACAAGCACGTAGCATTTTTTGCAGTAAACACTTTTAGGAACAAAAACTACAAACTGCAGAAATGAGTGATTCTGACAGCGACGATGACATGCCGTTCACTGTGAACACAAGAGGATCCCTCTATGAACCAGAGTTTACAGAGGAAGAACTCCAGATGCAGACCCAACGTACCAACGAAGAAGAGAGGGGAGAAAGTTCTGTGCTAACGAGTGAGCAGGAGAGATCCCACGTTACCTGGTGGTGCCGGTGTGTAAACTGTGAGCCCATGCCAACGAACCCAGAGAGCTTCTGCTGTCAGGAGAGGGACTTAGTGACAACAATACTTCAGGACCTTTCTGAATCAGAGGATACCAGCGGCTCACATACGGCTCCAGTCTGCATCACTCATCATCCAGAGTTCCCTGCCTTACAGGAGGTTTGCTTGTTTGAACAGCCGGGATAAAGAGAGGTACGTCCCATCTTTTAAATGTGCAGAAAAGTGAGTTTAATTCACTCTAAAGACCGATACCGCTACTTGATCCTGCTACGTGCTTGTTGATCCAAATAGCGGATCGGTGTGTATCCGTGCTCATGCAACGGAAGAACACCAGACTGCGAGGTGCGTCTGAAAATAGTGCCAAAACAAAACAAAGGGGGTTTCTGACGGCAAGCTGAAGAGCTCCTATTGTTTCTACTGGTTCATGCATTTGTACCGTGATGAGTGCCTGGACCATATTTTCTCAACTTTAGTGAAATTACATGAAATAGGAGGCCCTGTCTGCAGAGAATTGTAGCCTAGCTTACCTGCCGGTCCTCTGGGAATTTTCTCATTAAAGGGGAAGAGCTCACCGGCACTCATTGTGGCTAACAGGAGCAATAGTGTACTGTAACTCATACGACCCCACTTCAAAACAACTGAAATATCCCTTTAAATTACAATATGTAAGTTTAGGTAAAATGAAGTGCAAGGCATTAAGATTTTTACTTTGACCCTCTTTTGTCACTGGACCTGATAGGTTGCCTTTTAACTGAGACCTTTCACTGGACCAGGACCACTTCACTTTGTGGACTTTTTACCCTTCAGACCACATCACCTGACCTGGCATGTTTTGCTCTATGATTTTCCCACAAAATGTTGTGACAGCAGTCATAAAATGATACATGGAAAGCAAGAAAAAACGTTGTAATATCACCTGAAATTGCTTCACACATTAGTGAGCTATACATTTGATGACACCAAGCATGGCACAGCAAATCAGGGTTAATGTAGTGTAGTGATTCCCAACTGGTCTTGCTTCAGTGCCAGAAAATCCCCCTAGAATTCAAGTCTAGGTCCTCACATTAACAGTGGACCCATTTAAAAAGCACTTGTTTTTTATTCATCCATGTTTGAGACAAAGCCCAGAAATTGACGTTGTATTCAACAAAGATTTGGAGCCCCTGTGAGGAATTTTTGCTTTGACTAGTTATGAAACACAATGAAATGAATAGTGATCACTTTCCATGACCTAAGACAGCAACAAGATGGAATATTTGTATACTCTATTGTTATGCATGTAGACCACTATAAGGAGATGTGACCAGACCAGATCACTGACATGCTGAAGAAACAGTCCTAAATTTCTTTGCAGCAATTATTCACAGTGAGTTACATTCAACTGTCAAAAGAAAGCAGGAGGCAATTCGGCACGAACAGAAAGTTTCTCACAGGAGCTTTCTCTGAAATAACTTGAATACAACTGATGCTGAAGTTTTGAGTAGGGATGCTGTGATTCAAATATTGAAAAAAAAACAATTTAGTCTAATTTAGTCTAGTGGAATTATATTTACAGCAAAGGTTGCTGTGATGGATTACATACTTTTGCTACTGACAGCATCCAAAGAGAAGTTGTTATAGTAAATTGCATGTTGTAGTGCCTTTACAAAAACAAGCTTTTCTTGTTGAGTAAATTGATAATGACACATTCAACCAAAGCTATTGTAACTCGATGAGACTACCCCCAATTGTGAACTGTCTACCTGTTGGAAACCACTGGTGTTGTGAATTGTGGATGATGAGAGACAAGTAGTGCAATAAATATGTGGATAAAAATACCATGAACAGAGGCAATAAACACTGTTCACAACAGTGTAGAGCTTTAAAGCTGGGGTTGGTGTTCAGATTTAGATCCACTTTTTGTTATACTGGTTAAAATTATCTTTATGTCCTGATGGTAATCAATACATAATGTGTTCTTAAAAAAGAGGTAAAAAAAAAGCTGCTATCTACAGCCGGAGTAAACCTGGGAAAACACCAACCAATCACCTTTTGGATCCCAAAATTTTAAACCAATCAAATCTGCCCCTGACTCTACTGACTGCCCCTCTCGCTCCACCTCAGGCCTGTCCCCTCTGACCTGATGAGGGGCTTTGCTCAGGACTGTAGTCCGGATCAGAGTCTAAAAAGCTCTCACCACGGGGGCTCTGACAAGCCAAAGAATTAATGACATTTAGTAAGTCCTACAGAAAATGTAGATGTACTGTAGCGTCCGTCCGATTCGTGAACACGTTGATCTTTAATAACCGGTCACTGTCGGCCGTGATCACGACAACAAACAAAGCAACAATCAATGTTTGAATGAATGAAAAACTTCTCTTGTCTCGCCTCTCTCCCGCTCGCACACTCTACACCTCTCCTGATGCCTTCACTGACTGTCAACACTGTAGGAATTAAGAACATCTACACTGAACACGTTTAACAAACAGTAGAGTTGTTACGGTATTACATGTGTTACAACTTTTCTCCTGATATCGTGTCACCAGTACAACTGGATAATGCTTGAATGACAGTTGTGAGTAGGGAAGAACGGGGTTGGTTGTCACACTTTTTACTGTTTTGATGATTGCTCATCATCAGAACATCTTTCTATAGTCAGTCCTACTTTAAATTGAAGCTTAAGGTGTTGGCTTGAAATGTGTATCCCTCTCATTTTCCGACTCATTGTAACAAAGAGGCAATTAACTATCAAAGACACTCTGACACATAGTGACAACCAACCCCATCACAGGGATGGTTGTCACACACTATGGGGTTGGTTGTTACACACTATGGGGTTGGTTGTCACACACTATGGGGTTGGTTGTCACACACTATGGGGTTGGTTGTCACACACTATGGGGTTGGTTGTCACAGACTATGGGGTTGGTTGTCACACACTATGGGGTTGGTTGTCACACACTATGGGGTTGGTTGTCACACACTATGGGGTTGGTTGTCACAATGGTATTTCAATGGGAGAAATATTTTTAAAAAAGCAAGAAGGCCGAACTAAATTTGAAAGTTGAATTGCACTGACAAGTGATAGGCCTACATAACTTAATGCATTTAAACATAAAATGATCAAGGAACATGAACAGGAAACGCATCTTTAGGCCAGCCTATATAACAACATAAAGAACAAAACAAATAAGCCGAACAATAATGGCCGACTCAACTAGGCTACATGTGACAACCAACCCCAAAGAGAATGTGATGACCAACCCCAACTAAAATATTTTGCTAGCATCAAGGCTAACAACCATCTAACAACTACTTAGCTAGCTAATAAAAATCTAAACTATAGCTTTCCCCTCACACTTTGTAAGGGTAACACTTGTTTTGTTATAAACCCATCGTTTAAAAGCCTAGAAGAAAAATACTGAGGAGCTGAATATTTACAATTTGACATGAAAAACACAAAAAGTCCTCTCACCTCAAGTTCAGCTGTCTTACTCCAGAGAAGACTATGTAGGTGAGCTCTGATCCTAATTCTGGAAATTTCCATACCCCAATTTAAGAGACAGCGCCCTCTGGTGGCAAGATATAACGAGTGTGCCAACCAACCCGTGTGACAACCAACCCCTTTCTCCCCTACTAACAGCAGCCATGTTTGTTTGTGTTTTTAACTTTCACTATGAGAATGTTTTGGTGAGGACCGGTTTTGAATCAGTCACCATCATGTGGTCATGAATCAGCGGCGCTCATACATGTGAGCGAGGCGTCGTTTTGGAGGAGCGCCGAGGGGAAGGGGGGGAGGGGTTAGACGGAGTCCTGAAGACATGCTACATTCAAATTCATGCTAGTTTTCAGAGACTACCAACCCCAGCTTTAACATGGAGTCTCTATAGAGACAGAGTGGCATAGTTTCAGTCATAACAATGTACTTAGTGGAAAAAGCCTCTCAATATCTCAAGAAAATGATCTGGTGCATCAGACAGGATACAAAAGGTCACACCTGTGTTTAGTTTCAACTATTTTTGAACTGATTACAGCAAGGATGTGACTCTGAAACTTTGTCAATGACAGACGGAACACATTAATAATTAAACACCCAAGTTCTCAACTGTAACTTCAGCTGTCTTTGCTGTAATCAAGCTCAATGCTGATGGGAAAACTTCATGTTGTAACAAAATAAGCTGAAAACTGCTAAAAGACATCATGACTGATGTTTCTTTTCACATTGTGTCTATCATGGGGTCCTTTGAGACTGTGAGGATGGTTTAGAGCAGCACAGACAAACTGTCTTGACTCTTAGTTTGTCATTCTGATCGGTGACACCATCCTTCCTCCTGAGAAAAGGATCAAGAATGTGAGACAGCAGCCATGCAGTGACAGAGTTAGAGGGATGCTGGGACCTACGTTGAGTTCTGCGGGCTTCCAGAAAGGTTGGGCAGCAGGAGCAACAACAGCAATGACAACAATAACAACAACAACAATAACAACAACAACAGAGCACATCGTATAACTGGACATTATCCTAAATGACTAGAACCCTTAGCACTGATGTAAGGAAGGAAGAGAATGAACATGCAGAGCAGGACCTTAACTCCACAGATAGCTACTGATGAAAAAATGCAAACCCTGTTCATCCAAATACATCAAATAATCATTCTAACTGATTATTTTGAACTCTTATCAATGCTTTCTGTCATCATAGTTTCTAACCTCATGGGTCAAAGCTTTTTTTTTTTCAAGTGATGTACAAATGTAACCTGATATGTTGCTTATAATAGAAACTTATGGATGAAAGCATTGCATAGTCAAAGCTGTTCTACGTGATTGTATGGCAAGTAATTGCACAATGCCTATCTCTCAAGTGACAACTAGCAAGTACCATTCAATTACACTTAAAGCTGGGGTTGGTGTTCAGATTTAGATCCACTTTTTGTTATACTGGTTAAAATGATCTTTATGTCCTGATGGTAATCAATACATGATGTGTTCTTAAAAAAGAGGTAAAAAAAAGCTGCTATCTACAGCCGGAGTAAACCTGGGAAAACACCAACCAATCACCCTTTTTGGGGTCCAAAATTTTAAACCAATCAAATCCCGTCCTGCCGTTCTGCCCGCCTCCTGCAAAGCGTACATTTCCCCAGCGTTCACTCCCCGTCCCCTGCCTCTGCTTCCCCTGACTCTACTGACTGCCCCTCTCGCTCCACCTCGGGCCTGTCCCCTCTGACCTGATGAGGTGCTTTGCTCAGGACTGTAGTCCGGATCAGAGTCTAAAAAGCTCTCACCACGGGGGCTCTGACAAGCAGAAGAATTAATGACATTTAGTAAGTCCTACAGAAATGTAGATGTACTGTAGCGTCCGTCTGGACGCTGTAGTGATGACGAGCCGATACGTGAACAAGTTGAGTTTTAATAACCGGTCACTGTCGGCCGTGATCACGCCAACCAACAAAGCAACAATCAATGTTTGAATGAATGAAAAACTTCTCCTCTTGTCTCTCCTCTCTCCAGCTCACACACTCTACACCTCTCCTGATGCCTTCACTGACTGTCAACACTGTAGGAATTAAGAACATCTACACTGAACAGGTTTAACAAACAGTAGAGCTGTTACAGTTTTATATGTGTTTTAACTTTTCTCCTGATATCGTGTCACCAGTACAACTGGATAATGCTAACATGATAGTTGTGAGTGCTAACAGCAGCCATGTTTGTTTGTGTTTTTAACTTTCACTATGAGAATGTTTTGGTGAGGACCGGTTTTGAATCAGTCACGATCATATGGTCGAGAATCAGCGGCGCTCGTACATGTGAGCGGGGGGTGGGGGTGCGTCGTTTTGGAGGAGCTCAGGGGGAGGATGGGAGGGGTTAGACGGAGTCATGAGGAAATGCTACATTCAAATTCATGCTAGTTTTACGAGACTACCAACCCCAGCTTTAAATAAAATGTGCACATATAATATGATAACAGTGAGTATATAACCCACAATAAGACTAACACCGAAGGACATTGGATAACATTTGTATTTGGAGATCTTGGATCAGGCAATAGGAAGGGTTTACTTTATTTCATCAAGAACATACCATGCACCAGGCAAACAAAACAGAAAACACAAACTTTGCCTCCAACAGGACCACAGATAAAATAGTTTGGCCAATCTCAAATCACTTAGAACATCATATTTCATCAAGCAGCGGTTCTTTTGCCGGTTTTATTCCAGTGCCATGTAAGCCAATATTTCAGATATTATTCAAAACTGGCCTCCATTTATCTGCGGTTCAAAACCAAATGAAAAGTACTCACATGTTTGGATAGGTCTGGGCTTTTAGAGTCCACATCGTACCTGAAAGGAAAAAAGAAAATAAAAGCAGAAATTTGACTTGACACATTGTTGAGTAGACTTGGCTTAGTTAGAACCTTTTGAATGAAACACTCTGGAAACAGACACTGGTGCTGTGTCATTAATGGGAGCAAGGAAGGGAAAAAAAACGAGGAGCACTTATGTAGAATTGCTTTTTAAGATATGTTTTTGCTATTAAAAAAAATAGGCATCTCAAACTTTTGGAGGATGGAAAGGGTATTCATTAAACTGAAACTGTCTAAAGGATAACAGAATAAAAGAACATGATATAGTGTACCTAATTTAAAATTACACTATGTAAAGAGCAGGTGGAAAATGTGAGAAATCAGGAAAAGCAAAGGTCATTGAATATGTAAAATTAAGAACAAAAAGGGAGATAAAAAAGAAGACAGGATCTTTGAATCTTTTCAGATGTTACTCTACGTGAGAGAGTAATTGTTGGTTCAGCAAGACCTTTTCTTTTCCCCCCATGATAATCAGTGAAGGGGCCGGGCCTGATTTGCATGTGAATATAAAGCTATGAATGTGAAGGAAATGGGCAATATGTGATGTAACAAGATTGAACATTTGATCAAAGAATAGATCTAGTTCACCTGGAAACAAATCAGACAAACAGACTTAATCATGAGTAAAGCACAAGAATATGTTAATGATAGGCTGCAACCATACAGAGTTAAAAAGATAGACACAGCTGCCAAATAAGATTGTAATATGTGTCTTGTTGTGGCACAGCTGAGGATAAAACATCAGTTTTATTAAAGGGATAAAATTGATATGCTGGCTTGGATTGTGTCAATAGAAATGCTAAATGAAACACAGTTCATGCTTCAATAAGCCCCTTCCAATTTGGTTAGTATCAACATGTTGAAGCTTTGTACTCTTGCAAAACAGAAATGCAGGTTACCATTAGAAAGGTGACAGATATATGCATACGTATGAATGTGTGTGCATATGTATATATATGTATTTCTCTTTCATTTTATTACTTCTCTTCATTTATTTTGTCATTTAAAATCATTTCTCAACTAACATTTTCTTCACATGTTTTCTATTCATTTATTTATCTGTTTATTTTATTTATTTTATTTTTCATATTATCAATTGTATTTCATTTCACATGTCTGATCCCCTGTTTGATTGTATTTGTTTTGTCTTGTTGTTACATTAAAAAAATTATAAATAAAATATATATATATAAAAAAAAGAAAGGTGACAGATAAACTATTCAAATGTATTGGTAGTTATTGATTAGGGGACCTTAATTTAAAGAAGAAGTAGACTTGAGCAGGCTTCATTTAGAATCAAAATTTAGCATTTTTTGGGGGGTAGCACTTTATAACTGAACTACACACTTTTAAGCATTAATTAAGCATTAATTAATACTTAACTCATCATCTGTAAAGCATTGTTCATACATTAATACTCATTTATATATCATGTACAAACACAGTTATAAATGTTTTATTATTCATGAATATGACTCTATAATGTGTTAACTAACTCTTTGTTCATACTTTATAAATGATGGATTCACCAAATACAAATGAGCTATTATGGTCATTATAAAGCAGTTATAAACACATTTACAGGTTATGATTCTAACGTTTAGTAAGGGTTAGTGAACACCTTATTACATAGCAAATTATGATTAATCAAGGTAGTCATAAAGGACTTATAAGCTGCTTGTTCATGGTTTTGTGAGCTGATCTAAAGTGAGGACTTTTTATGCTTTACAAAGAATTCATTAATGAGATTTAAGACCAGCAACACCTTAATAATAATAATAGTATTAATAGTAATAATAATAATAATAGTAATAATAATAATAATAGTATGAATAGTAATATAATAATATTAATAGTAATTATAATAATAATAGTATGAATAGTAATAATAATAATATTAATAGTAATTATAATAATAATAGTAATAATAATAATAATAATAATAATAATAATTAGTTTGTTTTGATCAAAATTAAAAACACCCCAATTTTTCCACTTTTTGATTGAAATCAAAGCAGTTCAAGTCCATCAAATAGCTTGAAATGGTACAAAGGTAAGTGGTGAACTGCCAGAGGTTAAAAAAAAAAAAAAGTAAGATTACCCAAAACTGAAAAAATAATGTACATTTCAGAATTATACTTAAAGGCCTTTTTCAGGGAACTAGAAATGGGTTGCTGTTCTGCAGCAATAGAGGTTAGTCGAGCCTTGAAAGTTGGTGCTACCAATTTTTACAGGTGTCCCAACTTTCCTTGATTACTAACAACCCCCTCTGTCTGCATAAAAGTAGTGTTGGAACACACGGTGGTACCATACCCTCGTGAGCATCATTTGAACAGTCTTGTACTCCAGAAAGTGATGTGTTGCTTTAGAAATGGCTTGAAAAAGGCAATTAACAATGGTAGAGAGACAGACCATCATAACATTTTGGTTTATGAATTGATTCCATGATTTATTTTTGAAATTCAATTGTTTATTTGTTCGACGTTTTCATTTCAGAGCACAGTAAGACATTGAACTGCATCATTTTCAATAAAAAACTTGAAAAATTGGGGTGTTCTAAAACTTTTGACCGGTAGTGTTTATGGCAGTATTAGAGCCCATTAACATGTTTTGGCATTTGGATGAATCCAAAGATTACCCAAGATTTACAGCCTGCTGTACCCGGTAATGGATGTGAAGCTAAGATTAGGCAAACACTGGTTGGGGGGGCAAGGTTTACAGAACAGTCAGTTTCCTATCAGGAACTGCCAGGTTGTTAGTCAACAAAGAACCAAGCAGAGATAATAGAAACATCATCATGAAGTGTGAAGGAGAACAGAGTGCAAGATAGGAGACACAAACACCTTAAAGGCAATCACTCACAAGTCGAAGCGGAGGTTCTGCTTCTCCTCAAAAAAGTAGTCCAAAATGTACTTTCGAACAAAGTCAGGGTTCAGGGTGTTGTCTATCACCTCTGTTCTTCCAAACTGCAGAAGGAAGAAGACAAAATGAAGTTCAGAGAGAGGAAAAATGATGAAAGGAGAAGCAACACAACAAAACACTGTTTTCATAATCAAGTACAGTTAGAACTGTTGTCCTCTTGCACTTTATTTCCTCTTCATTTCCTTCTCCTTTCAAGACTGTCACTTGTTACATATCCATGCATAGATAGACACATTACAGCTGTAGGGCTGGGTATCACCAGGTCCCTCACGATACGATATCATCATCGTATTCTTTTGGATGTGGTAGCCTAGTGGTCTAAGCGCCCCACATACAGAGGCTACAGTCCTCGTCGCAGGGGTCACCGGTTTGATTCCCGGCTGGTTGACCATTTCCTGCATGTCTTCCCCCGCTCACTACTCCCCACACTTCCTGTCTCTCTTCAGCTGTCCTGTCAAATAAAGGCAAAAAGGCCAAAATATATATTTTTAAAAAAGAGAAGAAAATGAGCCATTAATGAGATCTCTCATTTAAGTCTCAAATAAGACTCATGGTCTGTCATGGTCTCAACTATTTCTCCTAGTGAATTTTAGGAGAAACTAATGAGAACAATTTGAAACTTGAATGAGGCTGAAGTGAGAATCTCAGTTTTGTCTCCAGAGACTTCGAAGAGAAAGCCTTGAGCAGTAAAATTTTCCTCTGGGCAGTGACGCTTTGCCAGAAACGTTAGCATTAGCATCATGAACCGTCCTCTCCTCCATGGTAAGCTCTGCGAGCTCTTCATCAAGTGTTGTTCCATTGTCAGTACAGTAAAAGCCCAAGTGGGCCCAGACTTAAGATTTGAAATTCGACGGTGCATCTTTCCGGTGTTTGCTAATCCTCCGCTTTGCACCATTTTCTTTTTCTTCCTCTTTTTATTTCCTTTCAAAGAGTACTCTACCGCAGCACCCACTCTTATTCATGCTAAGCACCATCATGTGGAGGCTTGAAGTAGTGGCTCTAAATTATAATTGTAGCAGGCTTTTGTGAGAGAATCTGTTTAGAACGGCTGAATGTTTATTTATTCTTATTTTATCAAAGTGTTGCTTAACGATACAAGACGGGTGAGAGACATGACAATACCGTACACAATATACAAAAAGTGAAAGACGAGACAACAAGTGAACATTAAAGAAATGAATGCGTGTGTGTGTGTGTGCATGTGTGCGTGTGTGGGTTTGTGTAAGTCTGTGTATGTGTGGGTGTGGGTGTGTGGGTGTTTGTCTCTTTGTCTGTATTGTTGTATCAAAATAGGACAGTAGTTTGAGATAAGCTGGGTGGGAGAAGGTAATGAAGGCAATTTTTTTGGGGGGGGGGATATCCAAAATTAAATAATTATAATGATAAACACAATCAAAATAAAATAAAAAATAATAAGATAATTAAATTAAATTAAAATGAAAAGGGGGGGGGGGGAACAAGTTCAGTGGGCAAGTAAGAAGTTGAGTTAATAAAAATAAAGGGCTATAATACTACAACTACTACCACTAACAATAATAATAATAATAGTAATAATACTATTAATAGTAATAATAATAATAGTATTGATAGTAATAATAATAATAATAAGAGTAGTAATAATACTACTACTAATAATAATAATAATAGTTTTAATAGTAATAATAGTAGTAGTAATAATAATAATAATAGTATTAATAGTAATAATAATAATAATAGTATTAATAGTAGTAATAATAGTATTAATAGTAATAATAATAATAATAATAGTATTAATAGTAATAATAGTAGTAATAATAATAATAATAATAATAGTATTAATATTAGTAATAATAATAATAATAATAATAATAATAATAATAGTATTAATAGTAATAATAATAATAATAATAGTATTAATAGTAATAATAGTAGTAATAATAATAATAATAATAATAGTATTAATATTAGTAATAATAATAATAATAATAATAATAATAATAATAATAATAATGGTATTAATAATAATAATAATAATAATAATAATAATAATAATAATAATAATAATAATAATAGTATTAGTAGTAATAATAATAATAAGTATTAATAGTAATAATAATAATAGTATTAATAGTAATAATAATAATAATAGTAATAGTAATAATTAGTTTGATTTGATAAAAAATTAAAATAAATAAATAAACCATTAAGTAAAAATCTTATAACTAAATAGTAAATATTCATAGTCATGATAATACTAATGGTAATAATATCCATAGTACTAATCATAATGCTTAGTATCATTTAAACATTAACCTTAACCATCATCATCCCTGCCTCTTCCCTTCACCCTGAAGTTTATGTTTATTGTTTAAATATCAATATTTAAACATTGCAATATATCGTCCTAACGATATTTTGGCGAACCCCTAATTGCAGCCCTGATTAATCGATGTGCTCTCACACACTGTAAGCCAGGGGTGTGTTTCCTGTTTCCTTGATCCTCGCTCCCCTCCTACATTAATTACAGAAGAATAACTCACTCATCAGCCTCACAGAGAGAAAGAGATAGAGGACTAGGTGAGGAAAAATGTGTAGAAAGAGACAGAGATAAAGAACATGGGTGGATTTTGAGGGGAAATTAGAGGAAGAAAAATTGCTGAAGCGGTTTGAAGAGCAGCAGGGTGGAGAAAAGGGGGGGAAAACTGGAGTGGAGGGTTCAGACACATAGATGGAGAGGGAGAGCTAAAAGAGTGGGCAGGGGGAGGAGGAGAAAAGCAGCAATTAAGACTCCCTAATTAGTGGGATTTTCACTCCCAAAGTGCCGCATGCAGGGAAATGTGCCAGAGGAAAGGCTGGCAAAGACCAAGCAACACCGCATGCTACACAATACAAAAACTGATTATGAGCTTTCAATGTTAGAAGCAGTACACACATTCATCTTTTGAAGCCCCTGGAATCCCTTATTAACTATTTACTCTATACAGAAGTGTGAAAAAAAACATTTTTGAAGTGTTCAGTAATATGTATGAATCATTAGTTTGATAAAAGCACATGTAGTAAATAATCTTTTTTTGGAACTCATGAAATGTGTTGCAATCACTGAAAATCCCTCCAAATTGTGACACAGTTTATAACCCTGTGACACTATGAGGTTAAAAGAATCATTATTGAATTGTTAGGGCCCGAGCAGTGATGGTGCTCAGTGGCGGCGAAGGCCCCATTGAAACCCTAAGGATTTTTCCTCTTTTCATTTGTTACGCCACTTCAAACGCATTTTTGGACCCCTGAACGTGCATGAAAGCGCAGATATTTTTGCACACTCATCAGGCCTGGTAAAAAATGTACTAATTTATGGGTCTCACGCAAAAATTTGCAAAAATGTGCTCACTAGCGCCCCCTAAAGTTTTCAATAACGCCTCCCCATAGAGATTATTTTGAGCTACATGCATGAAAATTGATACGCATATTTATGGCATCAGAACGCACAAAAAAGCCTCTCACACCCATATCCGAAACTCAACAGGAAGAGCGCCACCTAGCTTTGAAAATTTAAAACGGCGTCCAAATGCATCCAAATAAGGGTGCATACTTTTGCTATCTCCTGCTAGAGCTTTTCTCAGATTCAGTCCAAACTAGGCACATTCTATAGTAAACCCATTGACGATTAAAAATTATAAAAGGAATTCCGTTCAGACTAAAATTGTGGGCATGGCAGACTTTGAGGCGGTGCATAAAAAAAAATGTTGGGAAATGGATCTTTGTGACTTTAAAATGCACTTAATGCACTTCACCTCATCCAACACACTCATCAGGCCTGGGAAAATTGCGACATTTTATGGGTGTCGCAAAAATGTGCTCACTAGCGCCCCCTACAGTTTTCAAAAACGCCTCCCCATAGAGGTTATTTTGAGCTAAATGCTTGAAAATTAATACGCATATTCATGGCATCAGGACACACAAAAAAGCCTCTTGCACCTATATCCGAAACTCAACAGGAAGAGCGCCACCTAGCTTTGACAATTTAAAACGGCGTCCAAATGCATCCAAATAAGGGTGCATACTTTTGCTAACTCCTCCTAGGACTTTTCTTCGATTCAGTCCAAACCAAAGGCAACCTATAGTAAACACATTGACGTTTAAAAACTGTTAAAGGAATTCCGTTCAGACTAGAATTGTGGGCGTGGCAGACTTTGAGGCGGGGCATCAAAAGAAAATGATGGGAAATGGATTTTTGTGACTTTAAAATGCACGTAATCTCACCTCATCCAACACACTCATCAGGCCTGGGAAAATTGCAACATTTTATGGGTGTCACAAAAAAAGTCGCAAAAATGTGCTCACCAGCGCCCCCTACAGTTTTGAAAAACGCCTCCCCATAGAGGTTATTTTGAGCTACATGCTTGAAAATTAATACGCATATTTATGGCATCAGAACGCACAGAAAAGCCTCTCACACCCATATCCGAAACTCAACAGGAAGAGCGCCACCTAGCTTTGAAAATTTAAAACGGCGTCCAAATGCGTCCAAATAAGGGTGCATACTTTCGCTATCTCCTGCTAGGGCTTTTCTCAGATTCAGTCCAAACTAGGCACATTCTATAGTAAACCCATTGACGATTAAAAATTATAAAAGGAATTCCGTTCAGACTAAAATTGTGGGCATGGCAGACTTTGAGGCGGTGCATAAAAAAAATGTTGGGAAATGGATCTTTGTGACTTTAAAATGCACTTAATGCACTTCACCTCATCCAACACACTCATCAGGCCTGGGAAAATTGCGACATTTTATGGGTGTCGCAAAAATGTGCTCATTAGCGCCCCCTAAAGTTTTCAAAAACGCCTCCCCATAGAGGTTATTTTGAGCTACATGCATGAAAATTAATACGCATATTTATGGCATCAGAACGCACAAAAAAGCCTCTTATATCCATATCCGAAACTCAACAGGAAGAGTGCCACCTAGCTTTGAAAATTTAAAACGGCGTCCAAATGCATCCAAATAAGGGTGCATACTTCCGCTATCTCCTGCTAGGGCTTTTCTCAGATTCAGTCCAAACCAAGGGCAACCTATAGTAAACCCATTGACGATTAAAAATTAAAAAAGGAATTCCGTTCAGACTAAAATTGTGGGCATGGCAGACTTTGAGGCGGTGCATAAAAAAAATGTTGGGAAATGGATTTTTGTGACTTTATAATGCACTTAATGCACTTCACCTCATCCAACACACTCATCAGGCCTTGGAAAATTGCAACATTTTATGGGTGTCACAAAAAAAGTCGCAAAAATGTGCTCACTAGCGCCCCCTACAGTTTTCAAAAACGCCTCCCCCTAGAGGTTATTTTGAGCTACATGCATGAAAATTAATACGCATATTCATGGCATCAGGACGCACAAAAAAGCCTCTTGCACCCATATCCAGGAAAAGCAGCAAAACTCTACAATTCAATTATTGTGCAGCCATATCAGGTATGAGCTGAAATTGTTCTTCTATAGTGGAACAGCAGGTACTGTAGGTGGATGTGTGAGTTTACTTCACCTTCCAATCAATACTGTAAAAACAACAAATACAATTCAATGTGGGCATTTAGGACTCCACAAATACCTCAGAACCCTACACTTATGTGTTGTAACACAATAGTGAACTTTTTTCTAAGAAGTGTTTTAAAGGTAACATATCATGCAAAATCTACTTTTTAATGGTTCTCTACCTGAAATATGTGTCCCTGGCATGTCTACAAACCCCCCCCCCCAATTCAAAACTAGAGTGGAGGGTTCAGACACATAGATGGAGAGGGAGAGCTAAAAGAGTGGGCAGGGGGAGGAGGAGAAAAGCAGCAATTAAGACTCCCTAATTAGTGGGCAGAAAAAAATCCATTCTGCCCCTGTTCTGATTTCTCGACCTTTCCGTTTCAGTTTTCAGTGTTTTTCATACGTCACAACGCCATCCGGTCTGTAACAGGAAGTCAGAGCTCGGAGCTTGTTCAGCCCATAGACTGTATAAAATACA
This sequence comes from Notolabrus celidotus, assembly GCF_009762535.1. Lineage (NCBI taxonomy): Eukaryota > Metazoa > Chordata > Actinopteri > Labriformes > Labridae > Notolabrus > Notolabrus celidotus. Next base: position 1,571,512 of record NC_048272.1, on the reverse strand, counting down.
ACTCAACCCCTCCTCCGTTTTTCATTCCCTGCACACATGTGTGCTAACAAGGAGCTTAGGAGGGAGGCATGCTAGTTGTAGGCTGTCTTAATAAACACAAAGGTCGGTTTTACTCCCCACGTCTGCAGATTTGAAGATCTAGTGGATGATTTTTATTTTTCATGGAAAAGTGCTAGCGCTAGTTAGCATAGCCACATAGCTGCATGTTCGTAGCTGTGTACCAAGACACACGTCGACATACTGACAAATAAAACAACAAGAAACACTAAATCTGTGACCAATGGTTCAGAAAGGTCCTGCTGCAGGCGACTCTCCATCAGGATCAGCAGCCAACATGTAAACATTAGATCAACATGCTGGATGAGCCGAGGCCACACCCACTTCCTGAGGGGGCGTGGTCAGAGAGCTCATTCTCATTTATAGGCACAGACACAGAAAACAGCCTGTTCTGAGCAGGACTGAAAAAGAGGGGTTTACAGGCAGACCGAAATCTGATTTCAAAGTGGTTTTTTGAGCAATAAACTTTAAAGACATGTTTTGGGGACCTCTTAGACCAATATATTTTGCTAAAAAAGAGCATGATATGTCACCTTTAAGTTTGTATTTTTCTCTGTGTGAACTCACTGACTAGAGATCTTAATTTAACTCCGGCAATAGAGCAAAGTGGAGGAAAGGACACAGCTGTTGAATCTATAAGCCACCCAGACTTTCTCTGGGACCCTGAGGTTTCGATGAGGCTGTGAGCACATGTTAGCAAAGAGGCGGGTGTTGGTGAAGATGTGCTTTGTAATGTGATTTCCCTGCTGAGTGGAAGAGACAATACTGTGCTGCAGAGTTCATTAGTTGCTGCTGGGCTGCTGGCGTCGGCTAATGAGAATCTGGCATGAAGTCCCTGACCCACACCCTCGACATGAACACACTGTGACACGCACAGATGCACACCAGCTCGCACACATTCTGTACATGTTCTAAATTAAACTCCTCAGGCTACACTATCTGATATTGGAGAAACACTTCGGGTCTATATCATTTTATACATTGATGGAGTAGAATACTCCACCCTGATTGGCTTCAAGGTGTTAAATACTTCCTGAGAATAGGACACTTGATATACAGTAGTTCTGGTCAGGGCCGTAACCAGGATTTGACAAATACTGAGGTCAAAATTTGGTACAGATGGCACAGTATGCACTATCTTCTGACACTGAATACCTCAACCAAGGATATTTATCTTCCCATTTATTGCTGTACTGTAACAGCCTCTGACCAAACTTCCTTTGGGGGTAACTTTGATGAATCCACTTGTTGTTCAGAAGGCTGTCCTTCTCATCATTTGGCTTTTTATTTTTGTACCTGGCAGGATCCAATTCATGTAGACAGACTCTCCCCTCTTCTGTCATCTCTCTTCCATCTTTGTCTCCCTCAGTGCTGCTCTCTCCCTCTCTTGTCCCTGTGAGTCTGCTTCACTCTTTCCCTCAGCCTCCTTTTCTGTGTCTCTCCCTTTCTCTCTTCTGCCTCCACGCTGTTCTCTTTCCATTCCTCCATCCTCTGTCTGTCCCTGTCTGTCCTCACTTGTCTCTCCTGCTAAATTGTAAGGAGGATCATGAAGTTAAATAAAATACACCTCCTTCATATCAACATTGAGACACATTTAAATAATTCGAATACTAAATAGTGACACAACAGCACAAGATTAAAAGTAAAATGTAGGTCATACAATGATCCTATTACTCTTACAGTTACATTAACCATCTTTATGCAGATGACTCTGTAATTTACTGCTGTTCACACTCGATTGCACAGGCTTTTAAATTCTTGCAATCCGCCTTTGATGCAGTGCAAAATCGACTGGAAACATTGAAAATGGTTTTAAATGCGGAAAAATCCAAATTAATGCTTTTTTCAAATGCATCTGTTCCTTCGGAGGGTATCCCCTCAATTAGAACTGTCCAGGGTAAAACTTTAGAGCTGGTCACCAGTTACAAGTACCTGGGACTAATTATTGATGGAGACCTTTCATTCAAAGTGCATGTCAAAAACCTGATCTCTAAATGAAGGGTGAAGCTCGGTTTCTATTACAGAAACAAGTCATGTTTCTCCCTTAGAGCTCGGAAGCTCCTGATGTCAGCTACTTTCTTGCCTGTACTTGATTATGGCGATGTTGTGTATATGTGTGCTTCATCCAGCTGCCTACAGACCTTGGTTCCGGTCTACCACTGTGCTCTGAGGTTTATCACTGGTTGTAGCCGCCTCACCCACCACTGCGAATTGTACGCTAAAGCTGGCATGCCTTCCTTAAATGTAAGGAGATATACACACTGGATGACTCTGGTGTATGAGGCTCTTCTTGGCTTGGCTCCTACTTATTTATGCACTTTTCTCCAGAGAACTGGAAGCCGTTATGCCCTACGATCAAATGACATTTTGCATCTTTCTACTCCTCGTGTTCGAACTGAAACGGGAAAAAAAGCATTCAGTTTCTCTGCCCCCTCTGCTTGGAATGCCCTCCAATCTGAACTGAAACTGTCAGCATTTGTTTCATTGGAAGCTTTCTGCTCTATCTTAAGAAAACGACAACGGAAATCCTTCGAGCAGTGCCTGTGTTCTTAAATTGTAACTGTAAAATAACTTCTGCACTTTATTTTATCAAATTGCTTGTATTTTATATTTTAATGTTTGTTGTCGTTGTTATCTGTCTGTTTTGTTTACTATGACGTATGTTGCTGCCTCTCTTGGCCAGGTCACCCTTGCGAAAGAGGTCTCGATCTCAATGGGTCTTTTATCTGGTTAAATAAAGGTTAAATAAAAAAATTAAGACAATTACAAAGTACGCCTACTATCACCTTAAGAATATATCAAGGATTAAAGGACTTATGTCTCTGCAGGATGTAGAAAAACTGGTCCATGCATTTATCTTTACAGACTAGACTACTGTAACGGGGTCTTTACAGGACTCCCTAAAAAGTCCATCAGACGGCTGCAGCTCATACAGAATGCTGCTGCTCGAGTCCTAACAAGGACCAACAAAGTAGACCACGTCACTCCAGTTCTTAGATCTCTACACTGGCTTCCTGTCTGTCAGAGAATAGACTTTAAAATCCTGCTGATGGTTTATAAAGCACTGAATGGTTTAGGCCCAAAATACATTGCTGATCTGCTGCTACTTTATGAACCACCTCGACCTCTGAGATCATCAGGTACTGGTCTGCTTTCAGTCCCTAGAGTCAGAAGGAAACATGGTGAAGCAGCGTTTAGTCATTATGCACCACATATCTGGAACACGCTCCCTGAAAGCTGTAGGTCTGCTCCAACTCTCACCTCTTTTAAATCAAAGATAAAGACTTTCTTATTTATCACTGCCTTCCTATCTTAGATTATCTTATAATTTCCCCCCCGGGAGTTCAATAAAGTAATATCTTATCTTATTATTCCTCATGTAAATATGTCCATGAAACACAGACTCAAGAGAAATCACTCTGAAACACACTAACTGTAAGTGAGACTGAGGTGTAAAATAAAAAACCCCAGCAGTAGAGAGCGGTAACAGAACATGTGTCTAATCCTTCATTATCTTTGTGCTTCTTTTGTTCCTAACCTGACAGAAAATTTCATTTTCTCCTTCCCTGGAGCACACACAAACCCCCACTAGGGATTTGTGCCAGATGAATGTCCTGTAGCTCACTGGCCAACATGGATTTCTGTTCCCCTTGTGCCATGTTCAGGAGACAGTAACACAGTGATGATGAGTCCTGTGCTCTCACAGATGGAGGTAAATGACGGCCGTGTGAATTCATGTAGACTTTTTCCGTTTTGAGTGAAAAAGCACAGTGGTGTGTTTAAAAGACAGGAAAACACAGAATATCCAACAGCTACAGGAATAACATAGAAGTACGGGTACTTTTGTCAAGGGAAGAGAAATTAGCTCAACCATCTCTTCCTTATATATGACAAGTGCTGTGTTGTGCTTTTAAATGTCCCTTTTAAATGTTCCTCATGTGTCTCACATAAGCACTGGTCAGAGGGCTTTCTGTTTTAATGCCCCTAGGCTGTGGAACTCTCTGCCTCTGAACATTAGGGTGGCGAGCTCTCTGGGTGTTTTTAAAAATGAACTTAAGACTTACCTTTTTAATTTATCTTTTAATTTGGAGTAGTTTATTTTAGCCCTGGACAGCATTATTATTATTATTATTATTATTATTATTAGTAGTAGTAGTAGTAGTAGTAGTAGTAGTAGTAGTAGTAGTAGTAGTAGTAGTATCTTTTTTTTTAATTATTATTATTTTATTTTTTAATTATTTTTTTTATTTATTTTTTTTATTTTAATCATTATTATCTAAACCATTGTTTTAACATGTATTTATTTATCTTATTTATAAAAGATAATTATTTATTTATCTATTTATTTCTTGTGTTCATCTGATCTTGTTAACTCTACCTTATTTTTAACTTAACTTTTCTTTCCACTCTTAATTATTTTATTAACTTTACTGTGTTGATTTTCTTTTATTTTTTTAAGTATTTCTTTTTTTTAATCATGCCTTTTATATATAGGCAGACACCCTCTCCACTTTTAAGAGTAGGCTTAACACTTTCCTTTTTGATAAAGCTTATAGTTAGAGCTGGATCAGGCTTGGACCAGCTTTTGTCATGCTGCTATAGGCCTAGACTGTCGTGGGAACTGGTGCACTGACGCACTGGGATCCTAGCTCACCCCCTTCCCCCCCAACCCCCTCATCACTTACTTTAACTCTCCCTGTCCCATTAAAGTTACTAACCATAGACCTTTCTGGAGTCCCTGAGCTCCCTTGTCTTGTAGGTCCCTCTGAGCTGCTGTGGACGTTCTGGACTTCAGCAGCAACAGCTTCTACTACTCGTCTCATCACTATCACCTCTCTCTCTTTCTCCCCTCTATCCCTCTTTAAAGACCCAACTCAGTCGAGGCATGATGGCTGTCTAACATGAGTCTGGTCCTGCTGGAGGTTTCTGCCTGTTAAAGGAAGTTTTTCCTTTCCACTGTAACTAGCTAAATACTGTGATGTGCAATGCTCATGATGGATTAAGGTGGGGTCAGACTGAGTCTTACCCTGTCTTGAAGTTGGGTCTCTGTTCATAATTTAACATAGAGTGGTCTAGACCTCCTATGTTTGTAAAAGCGTCTTGAGATAACGTTTGTTGTGATTTGGCGCTATACAAATAAAGATTGATTGATTGATTGATTGATTTTATAATTTTACCATTGCTGTTGTTTTCTGACTGTCTGTTATTCTGTGAAGCACTTTGAGCTGCATGTTTTTATGTATGAAAGGTGCTACATAAATCAAGTTGAGTTGAGTTATTTATTTATTTTTATTTGTTAGTTTATTTGACAGGGGCCATGCAAAACAAAAACTGTCAAGCCAGAGTTAGCTATAAGCTAATTTTCATCTGTGGTCCCTGGGCAGGAAGATGTAAACGAATGTACAATACAAATAAAAAAAAACATACTAGCATTTAAAACAACACATCCCATCACTAATAACAACACATTTAAAATTACATTTCATCGTCTCTAATTTGATGCATTCAGATGATCACATAATTGTTTTTCCTTGAGCCATAATTTAAGTTTACTTTTAAAGTTGAGTAGAGTAGAATTGAGTGCTTATATATTCTCTAATGGGAAAATTAATCCCTAAGTTTGTCTAGAACATCAAGTTTGAGCTGTGACTGTGTTCTGGTGAGACACATGTACTCATACATATGCATATATAGACACACTATACACCTCTAGTGCCACACAGACTTACTGGAGCTACCAACAGCAAATGGCAGTGTGTGATATCACAGGCGAACTAGGCAGTGGGGAAAAGTTAAAAGGTCAGTCTTGTCGTGTTTTCATAAAGCTGCTGTAAATTAGCACCGTTCCAACCTCTCTCTTGTTCTGTTCTTAAAGAGAAGCTCATAAATGCTTCAAGAAAACCAGCTCTACACCATTTTGGTGCAAGTGATGTGTGTTCTCTTTTCAGGCAACAGGCCTGTTAACGATGTATGCAGGGAGCCAGAAAGTCTGCAGAAAACAAAAACAGCAAGTGGTGGGAATTTCCTGTTTAGATCAATTTAGGGCAAATCAGAAATATTTCAAGTTACAGCCCAAGGCTTTTATTTTAGGGTGATGACACAGTCAATACAGCAGGTCATGTGGTGAGGCGAAAGATGTGCCCTTTCCAGGGATGGAATTGGGAGCGATGTGATGAGAACATGTAAGTGTGTGTATGTGTGTGTTCAAAACCAGGCTGAACAGCTGAGTCTGGTGTTAGAGATGTGGACAAATATTGTTGCTCTTGAGAATTGCTGCATTATTTTTGTGATACTGATATTTCAGTGGTTCACTTGAGATCTTTTCTTTGTTCAGGCAAACCTCAAGGCTTAGATAAAACAAAAGTTATTGTGTCAGATATTAAAAGGACTGTCATTCATTTGATTCAGATTGTATGCATATGTGGGTGTGTAGTTTGGGGATGCATTATATGTTTGTTTGTTTTTCTACAAATTGATTTCATTTGCTAATACACTGGAAAAAATGCCCCTCCAAAAAAAAAACAGGGAAAAAAATGTATTTTACCTTGAAATAAGCAAAAAAATCAGCCAGTAGAACAAGTGAAAATTTGCTTTGTTAAGATTTCTTAAAGTAAGACTTAATATTTAGAAAACTGTGATCTTAAAATTAGCAGGGAAAACGTATTTTAAGTAATATTTTACCCACATTTTAAAGCTTAGTGTCTCAGAATAAGACAGGAATGCTAACATTTAGTATTTTCACACTCAAAAAAATATTTCTGCACTAATACATTTCATTTCAACTTCTTCATTTGAGATATATTCACCTTAATTTGAGTTGTATTATAGCAGCACTTCTCTAGGTTTAAGACCATCTTGTACTTGAAATAAGATGACAAAGTTGAATTGTCTCATGTTGAGATATAATGTCTTCTCATAGTGAGCTGGATATACTAATATTCAGTCATGTTGTTCTTTAGGATAAGCCAGCTATGCTCTAAAGGAGGTGTTTCATTGTGTGCATGTAGTTTGAGGATGAATATTTTTATCTGATTTAGAAGAAACAGTGACTGAAAACTGAAACCCACCCTTAAAAACAACAACTTTTCTTTCTTTCTTTCTTTCTTTCTTTCTTTCTTTCTTTCTTTCTTTCTTTCTTTTATCAATGGAGCTGTTTTCTGATAGATCCTCCAATAAAATGCATTTACTTAAATCAAGTAAAGTGTTTGTCTTAAATCAAGATTATCAGTCTTCTACAAATAAGATCTCAGCTTGAAAAATGCATGAAAGGTAAAATAAACCTTGTTTCTCCTAAATTACAACTCAAACTAAGATCATTTCAAGATTTTTTTACTAATGATATTTAATACGCATTGTCTTAAAACAAGTCCCTCTATCTTTCTCAAATATTACTCTCTTAAAGGTGACATATCATGCAAAATCGACTTTTTAATGGTTCTCTACCTGAAATATGTGTCCCTGTTTACAAACCCCCTGAAAATGAAAAGAATCCATTCTGCCCCTGTTCTGATTTCTCCACCTTTCTGTAAATGTGTGCTGAAACCAGCCGTTTCAGTTTTCAGTGTTTTTCATACGTCACAACGCCATCCGGTCTGTAACAGGAAGTCAGAGCTCGGAGCTTGTTCAGCCCATAGACTGTATAAAATACAACTCAACCCCTCCTCCGTTTTTCATTCCCTGCACACAAGTGTGGTAACAAGGAGCTTAGGAGGGAGGCATGCTAGTTGTAGGCTGTCTTAATAAACACAAAGGTCGGTTTTACTCCCCACGTCTGCAGATTTGAAGATCTAGTGGATGATTTTTATTTTTCATGGAAAAGTGCTAGCGCTAGTTAGCATAGCAACATAGCTACATGTTGGTAGCTGTGTACCAAGACACACGTCTACATACTGACAAATAAAACAACAAGAAACACTAAATCTGTGACCAATGGTTCAGAAAGGTCCTGCTGCAGGCGCCTCTCCATCAGGATCAGATTCTGGATCAGATTCAGAGGGTTGAAGTAACGCCGTGTATATTCAGCCAACATGTAAACATTAGATCAACATGCTGGATGAGCCAAGGCCACACCCACTTCCTGAGGGGGCGTGGTCAGAGAGCTCATTCTCATTTAAAGGCACAGACACAGAAAACAGTCTGTTCTGAGCAGGGCTGAAAAAGAGGGTTTACAGGCAGACCAAAATCTGATTTCAAAGTGTTTTTTTGAGCAATAAACTTTAAAGACATGTTTTGGGGACCTCTTAGATCAATATATGTTGATAAAAAAAAGAGCAGAATATGTCACCTTTAAGTAAATGTATCTTAAATCAAGTGGGAGAAGACATTTTGACTAAAAATGAGACAATTTCACTTGGTAAGATTTTGAGTTTTTGCAGAGTATTATGCTACCTTAGGGCTACTTCCTACAAGACAATACATAAATGTTTTATTTTTGTGTTTCAGAGAGAGACTTACAACCAGTAATTACGGCAGACCAGGGGGAGAGAGTGACTGAAATCTAGTTAACAAAGATGAGTAACTTTATCAGTCTCACTCCATGAAAATTGTATTAATGAGAATGAGTGGAGGAAGGAGAAGGAAGAAAAACATCTGAGAAAAGATGAAGTGTTATTTGACTTCAGAACACTTCTTGATACTCTATTACATCCACAGATTTATTTTTCTCTGGATTATACATACTGCCAGTGTTGATGTGTAAAAGGATTGAGTAGGGGTAGTTGTACTACAGGCTTTCACACTTCACTAAATGTAATGAATTCTCAGGGGGGGTCAGAGAAAAACAGCCCAAGCATGAAACCTGCCAAAGAATGATTTCCCCTCCAAAACTAGAGCAAGAAGCTCTTCATGTGCAGGAAACTGCACAGCCAAAAAGTACACACATAATTTAGTTCAGAGGTCTTGCAGAAATTATGAAGATGTTCTTTATCTACTGGAGTTTTTCCATGGAGAGAACAAACTTTAACAAGACAGACACTATGGAGGAGTGCCAGAGGGTCCTGTCAGAAAATGTTATTTCAAAATTTCCACTGAGTCACCTGTTTGGCTGACGTTTGTGGGTGTTCTCTTTCACACAGCTTCACCTGAAGCCTCCCCGACACCCACCACTTCCAAGCAATATGATTATGGCTGTGATGGTTTAACCCCGCCAGCAATTAACTGCCTTATATGCTCCTATTTATGGAACCACAACAAGTGAACATGACAAAATGAAGTTTGACCTGAGAATAAACTGAAGTGAAACGCTTGTTACATAAATTATTATCTGTGCAGCTGATGCGAGTCACAGCTTGTCTTACACAGAGCGGTTGTGAAACTAGAGAAGAAAGTGCGAGGGAGAGTTTTAAGATGGAAAAGCTCCCTACATATGTATGCATCTATGCTTTGAGTTGGCATTCATGTTTTCTCACAAGCATTACATATTCCCCCGCAGTCCCTTGGCCACATTTGAATGAGAGCCCACACAGCCATCTGCTTTAAACGGGTAAACATACAAGCAAGACAGGGTCATTTGACTGAGTAAATCCTCTGAGATTACATGAAATTCTGTTGCATTATATGTCCACAGAAGACTGGTCTGAAAAAGAATATTTCTGAGGCCTCTTGGAGGCATTGACACCTCGCACTGTGGGATGAGTGATGATGTCAAACGAGGGGGTTGACTTTAAAGACGACAACAAAGGTGTTAAGGGCATGTGTGCAAGAGGAAGAGCACTCTTACTATTTTTACAAGCACACACAAACAAACACCAACACATACATATAACAAGCTGGAATTTGCAAGCACTGAAGTCAAGGATCAAATGTGAAGTAAGCACTAAAGTGAAAGAAATACACTTTGCTGTTTCTCTGAAAGGCTTTTGACCCGGCATAGTGTGGGTCAGACTTTACAAATAGCTTGTGTGTTTGGGTCTTTCAGACTTGATTTCTGAGTTTACTAAAGCAAAAATGAAGTCATCCATGATCCATTTTCTGTGAAGAACATACACAGGGACTCATTTTTATTGACAGAACGAAGATATTGTGTCTTGCAGTGTTAAAGGTGACATATCATGCAAAATTGACTTTTTAATGGTTCTCTACCTGAAATATGTGTCCCTGTCTACAAACCCCCTGAAAATGAAAAGAATCCATTCTGCCCCTGTTCTGATTTCTCCACCTTTCTGTAAATGTGTGTGAAACCAGCCGTTTCAGACTTCAGTGTTTTTGTTACGTAACAACAATATCCGGTCTGTCACGGAGTCAGAGCTCGGAGCTTGTTCAGCCCATAGACTGTATAAAAAACAACTCAACCCCTCCTCCGTTTTTCATTACCTGCACAAATGTGTGCTAACAAGGAGCTTAGGAGGGAGGCATGCTAGTTGTAGGCTGTCTTAATCAACACAAAGGTCGGTTTTACTCCCCACGTCTGCAGATTTGAAGATCTAGTGGATGATTTTTATTTATCATGGATAAGTGCTAGCGCTAGTTAGCATAGCTACATAGCTACATGTCGTAGCTGTAGCTGTGTACCAAGACACATGTCGACATACTGACAAATAAAACAACAAGAAACACTAAATCTGTGACCAATGGTTCAGAAAGGTCCTGCTGCCTTTCTGGGAGAGGTTGGTTTTACTCCCCACGTCTGCAGATTTGAGGATCTAGTGGATGATTTTTATTTGTCATGGATAAGTGCTAGCGCTTATTAGCATAGCCACATAGCTACATGTTCGTAGCTGTGTCCCAAGACACACGTCTACATACTGATAAATAAAACAACAAGAAACACTAAATCTGTGACCAATGGTTCAGAAAGGTCCTGCTACAGGCGCCTCTCCGTCAGGATCAGATTCTGGATCAGATTCAGAGGGTTGAAGTAACGCGATCTCTGAGCAGCCGTGTATATTCAGCCAACATGTAAACATTAGATCAACGTGCTGGAGAGCCGAGGCACATCCACTTCCTGAGGGGGCGTGGTCAGAGGGAAAACAGAGTGTTCTGAGGAGGACTGAAGAAGAGGGCTTTTCAGGCAGACCAAAATCTGATTTCAAAGTGTTTTTTTGAGCATAAACTTTAAAGACATGTTTTGGGGACCTCTTAGACCAATATATATTGATGAAAAAAGCGTGATATGTCACCTTTAATTTTGGTGGCTATTTTAGATTCAGTCTAAAAAAAAAAAAAAAAAATCTAATATGATTTTACGATTTTTAATGACTATTTTAATTTCATTTTAAATGTCTTTTAATGTTCAACTGATTTTTAACTGTATTGATCATTTTATGTAAAGCACTTTGAATTGCCTTGTTACTGAAATGCACCTTATAAATCAATTTGCCTTGCCAAAGTGTCACCGTATTGATCATTATATTGTTCAGGGGTTTTCTTTGTTGGCTGAAGTGTCCAATTAGAGGATATTTCCACAGTATTTTCAGACAACTGATGGCTGAACAGCTTTAATGAAGTGTTGAAGCCAACCACTACGTGCCCACGCAGGACGGAAATGTCTTAACTTGAACCCTCAAACACACACACACACACTTCTAAATACAACAAAGACACACACAACAAGCCCGGTAAGAACCTAATTGGACGTACTTCCTTTCTTCTTATTTGTGTGTGTTTGTGTGTGAGCACTCACCTCCCTCCACTGTTTGGTTTCAACACCCTGTGTATAGAGCACGCACACTGTGGGAAAAAGAAGCAGAGAGAGGTAACATTTTATGAAAGAAAGAGGGAAAATGAGAGGCATCAAGAGAGGAGACAATTGGAGGAATGCAGGCAGATTCCAAATGGGAAATCAATGTGAAGGGGTTTTAGCTCTATACAGTGAACAAACGTCCACAGTGCCATAAAGATTTCCCCAAACACAAGGCAACAAAACCACAAAGACAAACACAAACCACAATGGCCAGAAGAGAGATAAAGGATCAAAGTTCCTGATTGTGTATTAGTTATTTGTAGTAAGACACAGGCACAGAAGGACACTAGAACGGGGAGGGGAGGGGTCAGAGACACAGACAGCACAGTGAGCAGCAACAGGAGGGAGACGAGAGGGAGAACGTGCGCGACAGAGAGAACGCACAGGAAAGGTGAGAAAACGAGTGACTGCAGAAAACACAGTAAACTTTAGACACATTTAAAAGGCATAGACTGTTCAACGGCAGAGGGAAGACTGTGCAAGGTTAAAGTGTCATCAATCAGGGTCCACAAAAAACCTGCAAAGGCACATTAGAAGTGTCTGTGAAGGTTCTCAGTCATCCAGGTCATGGACATTAGAACTGTTTATCCATCAGTGCAATAAGTGAAGAATAAAGACAGTCAAGGTAACCTGCTGTTAATGAAGGTGTTTAAAAGATTATAAATAATGTACAGACATCAGAGATTGGACCTTTTTGTCTAATTGTGATGGCTCTTGTTTTTGTACTTTCTAATTTAATTTCTGTAGAACTCTGCTCCATGTTGAGAATATAAATAAAGCCTTTTAAATGATGCACATTTCATATAATGTATGTTTTTTACAGTAGTAATTCATTTTATATATGATTTTACATTATTTTAGGTAATACAGTCATTCAAACAAGAAAAAATTTGAGGAGCCACTTGGGAGCCGAAAGAGCCGGCTCTTTGTAGTGAGCCGAGCCAAAAGAACCGGCTCTCTAAAAAGAGCCGGAATTCCCATCACTAAAGGACACACATTGGGTTTCTGCAACATACTCACATGGGTCTGACTTGGAGAATGTGTCTTTATCCAGCAGATTTCTGCAAAGCAAAAAAAAAAAAAGAGAAACAGTTGTTACTCAGTGGCAATGAAAACAAATGTAATGCTGAAGTGGGGCTTCTATTGAGGTCTGAAGTGGATGATTCTAAGCACTTTTTTGTTGAAATATCTTTTTTTTCTGTTCTGCTTTTGGCTTTTGTGTGAAGACACTTCATAATGTAAGTGCTACATTAGACTGTCCAAAGCTGACTAAGTGTTTTGGTAAATCTCTAGTGACATTGTTGTTGCATCATATTCTTCTTTTCTCTCTCCATCCTCACCATCTCTGGTTGTGAGTTGTAGACATGAAACATACATAACTTTCCCCTGTTAAGATTCAACGGAGCCCTCCACCTCCACCTCCTCCCTGGCTGGGATTTTATTCCCCACACTTGGCATCAAAAGCAACCCATAATAAATGGAAATAGCTCCTGGCTATACAAAGAAGCACTGAGGTGGGCGGCAGTGTAACTTTAAACTAATCATTTTCACACAAGAGGAAGACCAACTATGTCCCTACACATCCATCTTTTATAGAGACTTCTGTTCTGCTGTCGGCTTCTGTTTATTCGTTAAGTTACAAGTGGTGTGTGGTGCTTGTCATTCAGTGTCTGGCTCCAGGAACTTTAAGGACACCTTCACACAAATAGTTGAACAAATGCTTTAAAGCCCTCCTATAGGAAAGGGGAATTTAGGGAGGAGATCTCAAAAGTGTTTCATTTATGTCTCCTAGACAACAATGAGATCTGTTTGAAAGCAAAATGAGACTATAGCTTATGTCTCCTGTTTCTCATTCTTGCCTCCAGAAAAAAAAGTTTCAAAAAGTCTCAGCTTAGTCTCCCTTTCAGTTCAAAAGGAGATCTATTTGATGCCCTTACAAAACCAAAACTTTAATTTCATTGGTTCATTTGATATCTGTACAGTGTTGCCCAGAAGAAAAATAAAATATTTTAGATGGGGTGTGATCTCAATTCACAGATTCTTTCTTGTCCTACTTCGCCCCACTCCAACTCTACCCTTGCCTCTCAGGTTGCTATGCTGCACAGAAAAGGAGAAGCTTGCTTGCTAGACAGAAAGCCCTGGAAAGTAGGCTGTTGCTCTCAGAGCCTGTAGCATCATCAGTCAATAGGAAATAGTTGAGTTGATAGTTGAGTTTGACTTGCTAACCCAAATTCCATCTATTCTTGTATTCATTATCTAAACCGCTTATGCTGTTAATAGTTGGGGAGGCTAGGATCACAGTGTCAGACTGTGATCGCCAGGCACTTGTATCGGTGACAGTGACCCATAGGAAAATGCATTTAGAGAGGAGATCTCAAAAGTGTTTCATTTCTGTCTCCTAGACAACAATGAGATCTGTTTGAAAGCAAAATGAGACTACAGCTTAAGTCTCCTGTTTCTCATTCTTGCCTCCAGAAAAAAAAGTTTCAAAAAGTCTCAGCTTAGTCTCCCTTTCAGTTCAAAAGGAGATCTGGTCCAAATCTGAAATGATTCTCAGGTATTTCTCAAGTGTTGTGACTCCTTTTGAGCTCAGGTGGAGAAATCAGGGAGCTCTCTCAGTTGTCTCAATCTAACCTCATCCATTTGTTTTTGTCAGACTCAGTTTTTGTGTCTCAGGTTGAGCTCAAGTGGAGCAAAGAAAGAGCCTGAGCTCATCTTTTCATCAACATTTATAGTGCCCTGCAAAATTAAGATTTCAAGATTTAGTCTGTTTTGGATGCTGGGCAGGTTGAAGCATTGAGTGATTTAGTCTGTTTTTAATGTCATGTCTGGTTGGTTGGATCCTGGAGATGTGGTTACAGCAGTTGCACAGGGGTCTTGTGGCCTTTGGTGATGGGGTCCAATGTGATATTTTTTCATGGGGCCCAAAATCCCTGGCGGCACCCCTGGGTCCATACCTCTCTTAGATGAGAAGAGCAAGATGAGAATCACCTGACCAATACTCTCACACACTCAAATCAAACAAAAGCAGTGGGCTTGTATATTATTATTAGGGGGTCATTTGTCAGGAGCAGAATAGACAAAGAGGCAAGCTGGCCCTGTGTTCCAAATTGCTTCGTTTTTTATCTTCATGACAGTGCATGCTGCTTCTTATTCTACTTTTCTTGCAGTGTACAATCTAGACAAATTACTTCATAATAACATTGTGCCTTGAGCTTTGACCCTCTTACTAAAACATCTGTCACAATCTTTAGCTCATCTCAGCCATCTCCCCAGGTCAGTTGATGTACAGTGTTGTGCTCTGCACAGAGGATTGTTTGACAAAATGGCCAATAAAACTTGTTAGTATGCACTCTGTAAAATGCAATCTAATATACCAGGACATCCTGGTATTTGTGGCATACTGTATTTGACATATGCATTTTGTGACTGGATTATTCTGAGCGTACAAGAAACACTGAAGTATGGATGTTTTTTGAGGTTGATGTCAAGTGACTCCCAAATTCAGCAAATCTCAAGGTCAGCCTATTTTCACTTGCGCAATATTTCTAAAATTAGACGCTTCCTATCTCAGAGTGACGCAGAAAAATTAGTCCATACATTTGTTACCTCCAGGTTACATTACTGTAACTCCCTCTTATCAGGCTGCCCCAATAAGTCTCTAAAGATTCTTCAGCTAGTTCAAAACGCCGCAGCTCGAGTATTGACTAAAACTAGGAAGAGGGAGCACATCTCTCCAGTGTTAGCTTCTCTACACTGACTCCCAATAAAATGTAGAATAGAATTTAAAATCCTTCTTTTAACCTACAAAGCCCTTAAAAATCAGGCACCCGCGTATCTTAAAGAGCTCATAGTGCCCTATTACCCCTCTAGAACTCTACGCTCCCAACATGCAGGCTTGCTAGTTGTACCTAAAATCTCTAAAAGTAGTATGGGAGGTAGAGCCTTCAGTTACCAGGCCCCTCTCCTTTGGAATCATCTACCAGTCAGGGTCCGGGAGGCAGACACCCTCTCCACTTTTAAGAGTAGGCTTAAAACTTTCCTTTTTGATAAAGCTTATAGTTAGAGCTGGATCAGGCTTGGACCAGCTTTTGTCATGCTGCTATAGCCCTAGACTGCCAGGGGAACTGGCACACTGACACACTGGGATCCTAGCTCACCCCCTTCCCCCCAACCCCTTCATCACTTACTTTAACTCTGCCTGTCCCATTAAAGTTACTAACCATAGACCTTTCTGGAGTCCCTGAGCTCCCTTGTCTCGTAGATTCCTCTGAGCTGCCGTAGACGTCCTCCTGCTGCGGACGATCTGGACTCCAGCTGATACGGTCGTGCTGGACTCCAGCGGCAACAGCTTCTACGACTCATCTCATCACTATCACTTCTCTCTCTTACTCCCCTCTATCTGTCTTTCCAGACCCAACTCAGTCGAGGCATGATGGCTGTCTAACATGAGTCTGGTCCTGCTGGAGGTTTCTGCCTGTTAAAAGGAAGTTTTTCCTCACCACTGTAACTAGCTAAATACTGCGATGTGCAATGCTCATGATGGATTAAGGTGGGGTCAGACTGAGTCTTACCCTGTCTTGAAGTTTGGTCTCTGTTCATAATTTGACATAGAGTGGTCTAGACCTCCTATGTTTGTAAAAGCGTCTTGAGATAATGTTTGTTGTGATTTGGCGCTATACAAATAAAGATTGATTGATTGAAGTGGAGGTATATTCGTCATAAAACAGACACACAATCCTGCTCACTCATAATGAATGTAACAATATAAGTTATCCCACCCTGACAGAGGAGTCAGAGAGATGTCAGTGAAGTAAAGTTGATGCCCACCTAGAATCCTGGGAGCAGATCCAACCAGACAGAATAATTGAGAACCCCCCCCGGCAGGTTATTATTGGAGCCTTTATTTCAAATGCAGGATAAGAAGATTAACCAACAGAACTTAATATTCCAAAGTGGACCTCTCAAAACTATCCTAAATTAAAGTCCACTTAAAATTTCTATTTTCCAATAAGGGCAACGGGTTAGCTAAAATAGAGTTCTAGGACGGCTACACAGTGAAGGTGCACTTTCAAAGCTAATTCAGATCAATACACCCATTTGTTTCTGGTTTTAATCAATGACCGTGTGCTTCTGACTCTTAATGTGTGGCTGGAGATAATAGCTGAGATCAAGTTCTGTATGACTAATGGGTACGAGAGCACTTGAACAAGACTGTGAAGTGCCTCAGTGCAAACATAATTTATACAACTACAATCTTGTGCATGTGCAAATCTAATCAGCTCCACAAGCCCTTGCTCATTAACAAACTCTCATTTTGCAAATTTAGCTGGCTAGCTGGCTAATCATCACAGGAAATTGTTGGGTATGGTATTTCATACAATAGGTGCCTGATTAGTGGCATGTGTGTATGTTTATCAGATGCTCTGCCCTCCGAACCCTCACCACACCTCCTTCTTGGTGGTGGCATTCAGTTTGTCTACTTGCACTTCTCCTATTGAATTCTAATACGTGTTTTTCTCCCTCGATTTGAATATTAATTGAACTTAAATAGCCTGTGGGTTTCAGGGGGTGAAGTTGTTAATACATGCCAATTAGCCATTTGTAAATGGTGTTTCTTAGCAACAGGTTAACGATGAGAAGTCATATATAATGGAACCCATTAAACGTGACAATTGATTAATGCCTGCTGCTGCAAAGACTGTTATCAGAAAATGACATGCCTTTTAAATGCTAGACATAAAACACTGTCCACCGACACTGATGCCATCTACAGGAAGGGACAGAGCAGACTGTTCTTCCTGAGGAGACTCAGGTCCTTCAGTGTCTGCAGCAGGCTTCTGAAGACCTTCTATCAGTCTGTGGTGGCCAGTGCTCTCTTCTTTGCTGTGGCGTGTTGGGGTGGAGGTTTCAAGACGGGTGAGGCCAGCAAGCTCAACAAGCTGGTAAAGAAGGCCCGCTCTGTGGTTGGCCTAGAACTGGACAGTCTGGAGTCAGTGGCTGAGAGGAGGTTGATGGACAAACTGTGAGCCATCCTGGACAACATCCTCTCAACCTCTCCATGATGAGCTGTGGCTGATGGGGAGCTCATTCAGTCAGCGCATCATTCCACCACGGTGCAAGACTGAACGCTTCAGGCGCTCCTTTGTGCCCACCACCATCAGACTGTTGAACAGTAACGGAGGCCACAGACTGCACCATGCTGACCACTGACACCCTCCCCCCCATGAACAGATCCATAACATCCCTGCTCTGTCTGTCACACTCCATCATCTCATCCCGAACTCTCTCTCTTGACTGCTGCTGGCATTATAATGTATAATATACTGTATTATATAATTATCTTGCTATATTATATTATGTTATATTACATTACTATTCTAACTACAACCCATGGTCATATTACATACAAATATTATTTCTATTTATTGCTTAATTTGTCATTACCAACCATAATCACACCATGTCAACCTGTCACTACTGAAACATTTTTTAATACTGTCAGTAATTACTTCTATTTAATTTAACTTCCATTTGTAACATTGTATATATCTTAATTGTACTCTAGCTTGTTTTGCAGCTGCATTTTAACTTGTGTTTACAAATGGTTTCATACAGCCAGAGTTTAAATGTTACTGTGTCTTTTTATATATTTGATATAGAAATTTCATACCAGGTATGACAGACCATTTATTTAAAATATGGGCCACAAGAGCTGACCAGATTTATCCAGAGTATTACAATTAAAGGGGTGGACTCTTTTGGACCCTGTTTGCCTAGCGGTCTAAGCGCCCCACATACAGAGGCTACAGTCCTTGTTGCAGGGGACGCTGGTTCAATTCCTGTCCGGTAAATCAGTTCCTGCATGTCTTCCCCCGCTCACTACTCCCCACATTTCCTGTCTCTCTTCAGCTGTCCTGTCAAATAAAGGCAAAAAGGCCAAAAATATATTTTTTTAAAAAAGAAGAAAATTAGCCATTAATGAGATCTCTCATGTAAGTCTCAAATAAGACTCATGTCATGGTCTCAACTATTTCTCTTAGTGAATTTTAGGAGAAACTAATGAGAACAATTTGAAACTTGAATGAAGCTGAAGTGAGAATCTCAATTTTGTCTCCAGAGACTTAGAAGAGAAAGCCTTGAGCAGTACAATGCTCCTCTGAGAAACCCTTCACGCTCACATTCATGTTTTGAGAAAATTTGTCATGAGACATTTTTGAATCTTAACTCAGAGCATCTCAAAACAAAGGAAAAGGCCTTGGTCAGGCAGTGAAGAGGTTATTGGAGTCAAGGGTTTTAGATAAAACAAAACAAACAGGCATTAAGAAGTCTGAAATTTAATAAAGGTTTAGCAGCCATCAGAGATCTCACCAGAAGCCTGGCACAGTAATCTGGATCTCAAAGAATTGATCCATGCTAACTGACAGTGCAATCAAAGTATTTTTATGCCATAGGAGAAAACAGAAAACAGCCATGGCTTTATTTTCTAGTTCTCTGAAAGCAGAATAATTCACCTATTGCTGCCTTTTCAGTCTTCTTTTTGCATTTGCTCCTCTCATCTTTGTTGTAGTTTATTTCTGTTATGTCTGAGCCATAGTGTAATACATTTTCTATAAATTTGACCAACTATCTCCACCTCAAGTGTCTGTGATGAACCTTCATCATGCTTATTTGACCTTTTCATAAAGGCTGTCGGAGGCTACTGTGTACCTAACACTGTTACCCTCATGTTTTCTTTGCCTCGCTCACTCACTGCAGAGACATGAGAGCTCTCCATCGAGGTATCGGAGCCTGCTGGCATTTTTTATTTTTTTATTCCATTTTCCTCTCAGGTTTCTCTTTTGTCAGAAATCTGTATTCTTTCATCAGCCTTGATCTCTTTTGATCTTTTCTCAGCTCCTGTATCTATCGCCCTCCCTTTATACATTTCAAGGACAAGATAACAAGACGATTACTGATGAAAGGAGAAACACAAAATTCTGAAATCTTGAATCAAATTATAGAAGCGATACTAGCTTATGTTTGACTGTCGAAATGCCTACCTGTCAAATTTAAGCTGATGAGTCCAAGGTTGCAGGCACATGGGCCTTTCATTACATTTAGATCTTAATTGAAAAGAGAACCAGAACCTGCAAGTGAATTAAATGAGTAAATTGGAGTGCACACTGCATTGACTTACAGTCATTTCATTCTTATCAGAAACAGTGCTGTGCTAAAATCAAGTTGAAGGCAAATATTGGAAACATGTTCTCTCAGTTTTACGTTAATTGTTTCCTACATGTCTGAAGATTGTTTCTAATGATTTGACGTTTTGTTTGGTATAATGTATTGTGCACTCCTCCAAATACATTTGCATTTTTTCCACCCACCAATACATCCCAACAGCCATCAAAGGCTACATTAGCACACAGCATGTTGCAGCAAAATGTAATATCTCATATCATAAATATTGTGAAGTATCAGGATTGTTTTCGAAATGATGTGTGATAAGTCAATAGTGTGCATTGAGGAGTGAAACTCCTGAACCAATCAACAGCACAGATAATATCCAAACTAAGTGAGAATATTTTTACCTCCGAGTACTTGTGCTAAAGGAAAAACAGGATGCAATTTTGTATATAATGATACATGTAATTCTTCTGAGCACAAGAGTAGCCTGGTGCCGACCGTAGACTGCATAAAATATGGACGTGGTCTCTGTGACGTCACCCATCTGTTTCTGAAGCGCTGTTTTGAGGCCAATCGGCGGCGGCCATATTGCTTCTGTCGAGCCAGTGTGACGTAAAGAGGCGGGCTTTGAGCCTCCTAGCCAACAGCTGCAGTGTTCCCTCCTGTCAGTCAAGTCAGCTGTTCCTCTCATTGGAAGACTAGTAATCTCAATATCTTGAAAATTGCAGTTAGAAAAAAATTCATGCAAAATCAACTTTTTAATGGTTCTCTACCTGAAATATGTGTCCCTGTCTACAAACCCCCCAAAAATGAAAAGAATCCATTCTGCCCCTGTTCTGATTTCTCCACCTTTCTGTAAATGTGTGCTGAAACCAGCCGTTTCAGTTTTTCAGTGTTTTTCATATGTCACAACGCCATCCGGTCTGTAACAGGAAGTCAGAGCTCAGAGCTTGTTCAGCCCATAGACTGTATAAAATACAACTCAACCCCTCCTCCGTTTTTCATTCCCTGCACACATGTGTGCTAACAAGGAGCTTAGGAGGGAGGCATGCTAGTTGTAGGCTTTCTTAATAAACACAAAGGTCGGTGTTACTCCCCACGTCTGCAGATTTGAAGATCTAGTGGGTGATTTTTATTTTTCATGGAAAAGTGCTAGCGCTAGTTAGCATAGCCACATAGCTACATGTTAGTAGCTGTGTACCAAGACACACGTCGACATACTGACAAATAAAACAACAAGAAACACTAAATCTGTGACCAATGGTTCAGAAAGGTCCTGCTGCAGGCGCCTCTCCATCAGGATCAGATTCTGGATCAGATTCAGAGGGTTGAAGTAACGCGGGTCTGTGAGCAGCCGTGTATATTCAGTCAACATGTAAACATTAGATCAACGTGCTGGACAGCTGAGGGCACATCCACTTCCTGAGGGGGCGTGGTCAGAGAGCTCATTCTCATTTAAAGGCACAGACACAGAAAACAGCCTGTTCTGAGCAGGGCTGAAAAAGAGGGGTTTACAGGCAGACCAAAATCTGATTTCAAAGTGTTTTTATGAGCAATAAACTTTAAAGACATGTTTTGGGGACCTCTTAGACCAGGGGTGTCCAAAGTACGGCCCGGGGGCCAATTGCGGCCCAAGGTCTATTTATTTATGGCCCCAAGCTTCCATCTTAAATTGTGTTATTTATAGCAAAGAAATTAATCACAGTTTCTTTCTACAAACAAAACTAAAGTAAATCCAGAAACGTCTCAAAAAGCTTCATATGGACTACCTGTCTAAATCCAAAGCTCTGGGAATACTGCAAGACGGCAATAAAGAAGAAACACAAGAACTCTTAAAGTTGACAAGTTTTCAAATTCATGTTTTGTGAAAATGTTCTTGATGAACACTAAAACTTCAGAAGACACAAAAGAGGACACAAGACAAGATCAAATTATGAAATTGTGCAGAAAAGGCAAAATTTGGTGCATCAAAAATGTTCAGAACTCAGGAAAATGATTATTTTGTTCTTAAAATGTTGCCTGCTGGTCAGAAAGGTCTTAAAAACCACATAAAACAGAAGTGTGATGAAATCTAGATCGTGATCCTGCCATAGGAAAATAATGATACAATATTTTTTCCCACATTGCCCGACCCGAATGAAAAACATTTTCCTCCAGAAGAAGATAAAGTTTGCTAATGTTTACATGGCTTGTGGAGAACTGAGGACTTCCTAGTTACTGTTTTATTGAGACAAAATTTAAAATGATTGTTATTAAATAAATATTTCATATATAACTTTTGGGATTCCAAAGTCTCAGTAGGAGCCACTGGCCCTGAGGTATTCTTACAACATCATATGTGGCCCTCTTTGAAAAAAGTTTGGACACCACTGTCTTAGACCAATATATATATATTTTTTTTTTTTAAGTTATATTTTTTGGCCTTTTTGCCTTTATTTGTTAGGACAGCTGAAGAGAGAGAGGAAATGTGGGGAGTAGAGAGTGGGGGAAGACATGCAGGAAATGGTCTACCGGTTGGGAATCGAACCGGCAACCCCTGCGATGAGGACTGTAACCTCTGTATGTGGGGCACTTAGACCGCTAGGCCACCAGCGCCCCAGACCAATATATATTGATGAAAAAGAGCAGAATATGTCACCTTTAATAAATAAGTGAGAAGCATTTTGTGACAGAAAGTTAACATGATGAGAATACCCTGCTAGTTATCTCAAGGTCAGCAATCGGGGTCAAACTGTGAGTGTAGAACATGAATTATTAGAGGGCCAGCAGATGATGGAGTGTGGAGAAATTATTACTTAGCACAACAACAAAAGCTAGCAAAGTTAAGTGTTGTTTAATAAGGAAAGCATTAGCTAGCTGCCTATGAATGTTGTATAACTCAAAGCTTGAGAAACAAAGAAAAGTCTCATTTTAGAAGCAAACTCTTAATATGTTTCAGATATGCTATCTTTTCTTATTTGTCATTCCTTCATAAAGAGGGGTATTCAGAGACTGGATGTGGAGGAGGATGCCATATTCTCACTAAATCTGAAAATTAAAAACTCATTTCTATACAGATGGTGTGGGAGTTTGCCTGACCTTTCATGTATTCTAATTATGTAAAGTACACTAGATCCAGTTTGAGTCCACACAGCCTATCACCACAAGTCAGAATTAACCAAACCCGGCATGACTAAAGGTTGATACTGAGTGCATACATGTCTCCTGTGTCTACAGAGTAACAGAAGAGACAATGGGTAAATGTCAGAGCAGTCCTTACTGTATAGCATACTGGATATCCTGTCTATGTCGATGGAGCCAATTAAAGAAACAGTATGTGTTTTATTTGTTAAAAAAAATCTGACACATTGTAACGCTACAAAATCTGACATTGTTGAGCATCCAAAGATCTGCTGTGTGCTATATTTAACTTTGATTTGGGACCTCTCTCACTAAGTGTCTTATTAAAAAACCTGCTACACTGTAGTAATGGCAGAGTCACCTCTTTCTTTAGATATGTGGTTCTCAAGTACACTAAATAGCCATGGCTGTCAAATGAGGAGGTAATCATTTTGGTTCTGCTATTTTGATGTGGGACATTTGGAAAAAATTATCAATTACATGTGAAGAGGAGAAATGTATAGTTTGAAATGCTCCAATTCTATGTGCAGAGTATTTTTAATCCAGCTATTATTGGTAGAACAGCAGCACTAACATTGTGTGTGTGTGTGTGTGTGTGTGTGTGTCTGAAGTACAGATATTATCATCCAAGCGTGTGAGCATCCAACCAATTATTCCACTTTTTTTCTATTCCTCCCCCTCCTTCCTAATTTAGTTGCAGTATTTCCTGCATGCTGGTACAAAGTGAATCAGCCCCATATGTCATCCACCGCTGCATCCTCTCCATCTTTGTCAATTCCACCTCCTGTTTATCTGTCAGCTGTGGTTTATCCCTCTAATGGTCTCCCCATTATCAGTTAGGATAAACGTAGCCTCAAATTGCTTTCATCACTGTGCCGCTGCTCTTCTCTTCCAAACACATTACTCAGTCACCACTTATTTATACTTCTCATTTTCTGAGATGTAAACAGCAGGCGGGTTTTAATCACTCCATCCTAGTTGACAACTACATACCAGAGATCTCTGGTTCAAATTTCAATAAAAGTTGGGAAGAACTGTTTTAGCATTACTGATTGGCAATGAAAACAGGAAGTGGTCAAAAGTTTAAGATCATTTATTTGGTTACCTGCTTTCAGGACTGGCAGCAAATGCCATATATGGAACAAATAGTTTGAATCTAAAATAATAGAATGGATCGCAGCAATCTGAGTTCATCACTCTGTAAACAAGGTTTGTGTTTAACAGTCATTGCATAGTGTGAATTACAGTACATTCTCTTTGTGTGTCGAGGGATTACTTCCTCTTTTTTCTGCTGTGTTGTAGAGCAATTGTGGTTTGAGCCACATGGTCCTTTGGGAGTTTGGCTACCATCTCTCAACAAACATCGTAGGTGAGAAAGATAATCTTTTTATACTTTGGATCCCAGACTTCATCCCAGGCTATAGCTTGCAAAATAAGCTTTAATTTGTGCCCTCTCTCTGTTATTGAAGGAATAACATATTCATAGAAACAACACATTGAGAGACTCTGGGTTTATGTCCATTAGCAAATAATTCAATGAAAACAACAATCAAGAGGAAAAAACTAATGATAAAAACTCAATTATATACAAAATGTGAAAAAAAAAAAACGTATTTACTATGACAGGATCATTTTCCACAGCCATTGGATAATTAAAAAGATCTGTTGCCATCAAGCCTCTACTTTCTGACAAGTACTTTCTAAATTAGGTGCTCTGGGTGGAAGACAAAACTCATTCACATCAGCTCATTTAATCTGAAGTGCAAAATAAATGCAGTCTGGAAACAAAAATATACATAAAAAGGGATTTTGACCAACTGGTCCTTTTTTCCTTTGTTTGTTGTACAGATTGTATAACTTGAGAGGCTGGATCAGCTACATGGATAACAGCAGTATCATGTTAGAGCTGCTGTAATGGATTGCATGAGACTGCACAGGTGGACGTGATGTTATGGCTGATTGGTGTATATTTATTTATTTATTTATTTATTTATTTATTTATATATTTATGTATTTACTTATTTATTTATTTATTTACTTATTTATTTATTTATTGACTTATTTACTTATTTATTTATTTATTTATGTATTTACTTATTTATTTATTTACTTATTTATTTATTTACTTATTTATTTATTTACTTATTTACTTATTTATTTATTTATTTATGTATTTACTTATTTATTTATTTACTTATTTATTTATTTACTTATTTATTTATTTATTTATTTATTTACTTATTACTTATTTATTTATTTATTTATGTATTTATTTATTTATGTATTTACTTATTTACTACTTATTTATTTTTCTATAAAAAAACCTCTCCCCCCCCCCACCACCACTCCAGCCGGCCAACCCCGGTCCAGGAACACCGCCCGCCCATCCCGCCTGCCCGCCCAGCCCAGGCCCCGCCCCAGGCAGCCACAGGGACAGAGCGCAGAGGCGCCCAGAGGGGGGAATCCAGGACCAGACCCCATAACCCCCCCCCCCCCCCCCCCCCCCCCCAACCAGCAGCACCAGAGGCCGCGCAGGCACCCGGCAGGCACCGCCAGCCCCCGTCAAAAGGCCCCGAGCCCAACCACCGGCCCCAGCCACCCACGCGGCAATGGGCCCAACCAAACCCAACACCCCAACCACATCGGGTGTGGGGCCGACCACCCGTGCCAAGCCAAATCCCAAAGGTTATCCGAGAATTACCGCAAGGCCCCTCCCTGAGCATATAAACGTGTCTGTGTGTGGTTTGTGACCGTGTGTATGTAATGAATCTTGGTAAGAGTGTGTCCATGTGTTTGTGAATGTGGGTGTGAGTCAATAGGTTGGAGAGAAGTATATGGGAAAACTCAAGTCATGAGAATATTTGGTAGTCTACTTTTTTTTGTGTGTGTGGTTGTTTGGAGATCAGTCAGTTAAAGCTGTTAATTTAGTGTATACTTAGCCTATGGCTCTGCTTTCACTGTGTCAGAGTACACAGTTAGCTGACCAAAATTTCTAACATGCCAGAAATTAATTCAACAGGTCGGGAGCTTCTGATCAGGTCATGGCCCTCGTGCCTCCCTGTGCACAGCAAAAGACGTGATCAAACTCACATTTGGTACGACTTCAAAGTCTGCCATGGAACCCAAAATGAAGGTCAGAATATGCTTCATGTATACTGAGTATGTCAGTTATAAATGAAGCTTTGCTTTTTTGAGTTTGTTTCTAACAGATGCATCTCAAGAAGCTACAAAGAATAGTTTTGCCTTACAATTTGTCATTCATCCAAAACGAGTAGCACAAAACAGCTTATATTGAGATATAACTCAAATTAGAGAACATATAGCAGATCTGCTCTGTCAGTAATGAGTTCATAAAGTTGTAGAGCATCAAGGTTCATTCACCATTCCTTTTCTACATGGAAGAAACTTGGCTTGGCTTTGCTTCTGATCAGCTGAAGCTACCAAGCTGCTGCATTTTTGTTTTTGTTGACATGTCAGAAAGGTGATAACTGTACTTTATACTTATTGTTGAAGTCATATTCTCCAACTTCAATATCTGTTTGCAGAAGTTTTCAAAGGAAACTTTATTGACAAAGGTCAACACTACATTGCTTGTACAGTGTAATTTCAATTTGTGAGGTTTGGTTATACAGCATAAATGATTCACTCTTACATTGTGAGTTGACATTCTTCTTCAGTGTTTAGTAGCCTTAGAGAGGCCTTGGAGTTGGCATGGGTACAGTTCTAAAAACATTTTGTTGCAAGTGAATAAAAATACTTCTCAATCTATTAGATGATGCCATATCCCTTTAATAGGACTGAAACAATTGTGTTGATATTGTTTTATAAGCTTGGATAAATAAGAATATAAATCATCAAATGGTTTCCCTCAGTGGTGGAGAGAACTCGGCCTTCAGCCGAGGCTTTTATTCCTCATATCCCCTCGTTCACAGTAATTGCAAGGTCAAAATAAACTTCAACCTCCCTTAATGTGTTTTTTGAACTGCCAATATATGTTGATGCTTTCCATTCCTCTGGCATCAATTTGAGACCTGGCCAACACAATCTAGCTTTTATATGAGAATTTATGGTTCTTTTGAGTTCAACAACAATTCAACAAGCAGCTTATTTGGCATCCAAGGTGAAAGAAGCCATTTTATTAAAGATACACACCAAATTAAACTTCTTAAAAACTATGCTTATTATGGCACAGATATGTTCCTATTGTGCAGAACATGCAGACGAAGAAGATGTACAGTCCCCTCCAAAAGTATTGGAACAGTGAGGCCAATTCCCTTATTTTTGCTGTAGACTGGAAATATTTGGGTTTGACACCAAAAGATGAACATGAGACAAGAGATCAACATGTCAGCTTTTATTTCCAGGTATTTACATCTGGATCTGATACACAACTTAGAAGATAGATTTGTAAAGGAACACCACATTTTTAGGTGAGCAAAACTATTGGAACAGAAACACTTAAAATTAAAGCCGCAAGCGGCGATGAACGGGCCCTCGCACACCTGCAGCCGCCGCCTACACGAGCCGCCGCCCCATATAAACCGCCGCCTGATATTTGCCACTGCATGATGCGAAAGCAAGATCTGAGATTATATACTGGCTAAGGTGGTGCAAATGTTCCAAGTTTTGGGCAGATTGCCAAGAAAACCTCTAAACTTGACAGTAAGCCACGCCCACAATTTTTGTCTGAACATAATTCTTTTAACAATAATGTAATCGTCAATATGTCTGCTACAGAATGTGCCTTGTTTGGACTGAATCGGAGAAAAGCCCTAGGAGTAGCTCTCAAAAGTATGCACCCTTATTTGGGCGTCATTCTTCACATTCAAAGCTGTATGTGCGTTTGATGCCCCGCCTCAACGCCTGCCACGCCCACAATTTTAGTCTGAACGGAATTTTTCGAACAGTTTTTAATCGTCAAGGTGTCTACTATAGGTTGCCCTTGGTTTGGAATGAATCGGAGAAGTGGCTTTGGAGAAGATAATGAAAGTATGCACCCTTATTTGGACGCCATTTTTCATGTTCAAAGCTAGGTGGCGCTCTTCCTGTTGAGTTTGGGATATGGGTACGAGAGGCTTTTTTGTGCGTCCTGATGCCATGAATATGGGTAAAATTTTTCAAGCATGTAGCTCAAAGTAACCCCTATGGGGAGGGGTTTTTGAAAACTGTAGGGGGCGCTAGTGAGCACATTTTTTCGACTTTTTTTGCGAAACCCATAAAATGTCGCAATTTTTCCCAGCACTGATGAGTGTGTTGGATGAGGTGAGATTACGTGCATTTTAAAGTCACAAAAATCAATTTTCCGACGTTTTTTTTTTTGATGACCTGCCCCAAACTCTGCCACGCCCACATCTTTCATCTGAACAGAATGCCTTTAATTTGTATTAATCGTCAATGGTTTTACTATAGAATGTGCCTCGTTTGGACTGAATCGGAGAAAAGCTCTAGGAGAAATTAGCAAAAGTATGCCCCCTTGCACGGACCCATTTTGGCCCATTTTTTCATGTTCAAAGCTAGGTGGCGCTCTTCCTGTTGAGTTTTGAATATGGGTGCCACTGACTTTTTTGTGCGTCCTAATGCCATAAATATGTGTAAGATTTTTCATGCATGTAGCTCAAAAAAAATTGATGCGTAGGGTGTTATTTTTACCTCTAGGGGGCTCTACAGAAAAAAAAATTTCGAGACCTATAATAACTTGCAATTTTTACCAGGCCCGATGAGTGAGCAAAAATATCCATGCTTTCATTCACGTTCAGGGGTCCAAAACTGCAATCTCCTATAATAATAACCCTTAGGGTTACAATAGGGCCTTCGCCACCAGTGATGCTCGGGCCCTAATAAATTAAAGTGAATAAGACTTAATATTTTGTTGCAAATCCTTTGCTTGCAATAACTGCATCAAGCCTGTGACCCATTGACATCACCAAACTTTTGCATTCTTCTTTTGTGATGCTTTTCCAGGCTTTCACCGCTGCCTCTTTCAGTTGTTGTTTGTTTTGGGGGGTTACTCCCTTCAGTCTCCTCTTTAGCAGGTAAAATGCATGCTCTATAGGGTTTAAGTCTGGAGATTGACTTGGCCAGTCTAAAAGCTTCCACTTCTTGCCCCTGATGAACTCCTTTGTGTGTTTGGGGTCATTATCTTGCTGCATGAAGAAGGATCTCCAAATCAGTTTGGTTGCATATTTCTTTAAAATTGGCAGAAAAAATGTTTCTGTAGACTGCCGAGTTCATTTTACTGCTGCCATCATGTGTTACATCATCAATGAAGGTTAATGATCCCGTCCCAGAAGAAGCCATGCAAGCCCAAGCCATGACATTGCACCGTGTTTCACAGATGAGCTTGTATGTTTGGGATCATGAGCAGATCTCATCAGTCCATAAAACTTTGTCCCAGAATTGTTGAGGCTCATCTCTGCACTTTTTGGCAAAATCCAGTCTGGCCTTCCTATTCTTTATGCTAACGGGATCATTAACCTTCATTGATGATGTAACACATGATGGCAGCAGCAAAATGAACTCGGCAGTCTACAGAAACATTTTTTCTGCCAATTTTAAGGAAATATGCAACCAAACTGATCGGGAGATCATTCTTCATGCAGCAAGATAATGACCCCAAACACACTGCAAAAACAACAAAAGAGTTCATCAGGAGCAAGAAGTGGAAGCTTTTAGACTGGCCAAGTCAATCTCCAGACTTAAACCCTATAGAGCATGCATTTTACCTGCTAAAGAGGAGACTGAATGAAGTAACCCCCCAAAACAAACAACTGAAAGAGGCAGCGGTGAAAGCCTGGAAAAGCATCACAAAAGAAGAATGCAAAAGTTTGGTGATGTCAATGGGTCACAGGCTTGATGCAGTTATTGCAAGCAAAGGATTTGCAACAAAATATTAAATCTTAATCACTTTAATTTATTTTAAGTGTTTCTGTTCCAATAGTTTTGCCCACCTAAAAATGTGGTGTTCCTTTACAAATCTATCTTCTAAGTTGTGTATCAGATCAAGTTGTAAATACCTGGAAATAAAAGCTGAAATGTTGATCTCTTGTCTTCATGTTCATCTTTTGGTGTCAAACCCAAATGTTTCCAGTCTACAGCAAAAATAAGGGAATTGGCCTCACTGTTCCAATACTTTTGGAGGTGACTGTATATATGAAGTCAATCAACCAGGACAAAAGCAGGAGAAAAAGCAGCATTAACTGAAGTTTCTTTCACACCCTGCAGTGAGGGCTCAGCCTGAATGTGTTCACATCTCAGTCTGCTGCATGAAACCTCAAAGTGATTCAGTTATTACCCTGATTCAAGGGGCAAACCCCACAGCATATGGCTTACATACCAACCCCCAAGTCAACAATACTGCTGCCTGAAATCTGAAAGTAAAGCTCATCTACATTTTCACCACATAAAGGTGCCCAACAATGAAACAATAAATATGGCAACAGCAAAACTCAAAAGTTTCATTGTGGTGCATCTACTAGTCATGGCCAAAAGTTTTGAGAATGACACAAATATTAAATTTTCACAAAGTCTGCTGCTTCAGGGTTTTTAGGTGTTTTTGTCAGATGTTTCTATGGTATAATGAAATACAATTAGAAGCATTTCATAAGTATCAAAAGCTTTTATTGAGAATTACACAGAATTCATGCAATAAGTCAATATTTGCAGTGTTGACCCTTCTTTTTCAAGACCTCTGCAATTCTCCCTGGCATGCTGTCAATCAACTTCTGGACCAAATCCTGACTGATGGCAGTCCATTCTTGCATAATCAATGCTTGGAGTTTGTCAGAATTTGTGGGGTTTTGATTGTCCACCCGCCTCTTGAGGATTGACCACAAGTTCTCAATGGGATTAAGATCTGGGGAGTTTCTTGGCCAAGGGCCCAAAATCTTAATGTTTTGTTCCCCGAGCCATTTTGTTATGACTTTTGCTTTATGGCAAGGTGCTCCATCATGCTGGAAAAGGCATTCTTCATCACCAAACAACCCTTGGATGGTTGGGAGAAGTTGCTCTCAGAGGACGTTCTGGTACCATTCTTTATTCATGGCTGTGTTTTTAGGCAAGATTGTGAGAGAGCCCACTCCCTTGACCGAAAAGCAACCCCACACATGAATGGTCTCAGGATGCTTCACTGTTGGCAAGAGACAGGACTGATGGTAGCGCTCACCTCGTCTTCTCCGAACAAGCCTTCCTCCAGGTGCTCCAAACAATCGGAAAGGGGATTCATCAGAGAAAATGACTTTACCCCAGTCCTCAGCAGTCCAGTCCCTGTACCTTCTGCAGAATATCAGTCTGTCCCTGATGTTTTTACTGGAGAGAAGTGGCTTCTTTGCTGCCCTCCTTGACACCAGGCCTTCCTCCAAAAGTCTTCGCCTCACTGTGCGTGCAGATGCACTCACACCTGCCTGCTGCCATTCCTGAGCAAGCTCTGCACTGGTGGTGGCCTGATCCCGCAGCTGTAACACCTTCAGGAGACGGTCCTGGCGCTTGCTGGACTTTCTTGGGCGCCCTGGAGCCTGTTTGGCAACAATTGAACCTCTCTCCTTGAACTTCTTGATGATTGGATAGACGGTTGACTGAGGTGCAATCTTACTCGCTGCTATAAACTTCCCTGTTAGGCCCTTTTTGTGCAATGCAATGATGGCTGCACGTGTTTCCTTGCAGGTAACCATGGCTAACAGATGAGGAACAATGGTGTCATGCACCATCTTCCTTTTAAAGTGTCCAGTCACTCAATCATGACAGATTGATCGCCAGCCTTGTCCTCATCAACACCCACACCTGTGTTAATGTGTGTGACACCTGTGTGTCATTGAAATGATGTTAGCTGGTCCTTTTGTGGCAGGGCTGAAATGCAGTGGAAATGTGTTTTTGGTGATAAAGTT
This sequence comes from Notolabrus celidotus, assembly GCF_009762535.1. NCBI lineage: Eukaryota > Metazoa > Chordata > Actinopteri > Labriformes > Labridae > Notolabrus > Notolabrus celidotus. Next base: position 1,539,607 of record NC_048272.1, on the reverse strand, counting down.
CATTTTCAAGGCAAAGAGGGACTTTGCAATTAATTGCAGTTGAGCTGATCACTCCTCATAACATTCTGGAGTATATGCAAATTGCCATTATAAAAACTGAAACAGCAGACTTTGTGAAAATTAATAGTTGTGTCATTCTCAAAACGTTTGGCCATGACTGTACTCAAATTAGCCAGGAAAACTCAAACCAATGTTGAGAATCTTACATGAGCAGAGAGTTTGAGAATAGTTGCAGAGAATAAATGTATTCAGTATTTCAGACTGTGGAAATAACTGTTGAATTCATTCCACTTGAACTCAGGGTAAAAATGTCTCCATCCTTCTCCATGTCACAGTTTATACAAATACCTGTCATTTCCAGTCCCCATTCTGCAGAGTAGCAACAGAATCCCTCCAACATGTCAATGGGATAATTTAAAAATTATCCTTTTCAAAATCATATGTGAGTCAGCTTTTAATATGCCTCTAAGCGCAGGAATAAACTTTTCACCAGGGCATCAAAACAACCACCGCTGCAGCATTAAATATTGAAAATATGTCACCAGATTTGCATTAGGTGTTGCATAATCCATTTCAAAGGGATCGGCAATACTACAGGGGTTTCAAACTTACTTCTGCAACACAACTTCCCATATGTAAATGAGGTTATGAAAAGATCTGAGACACGCGGAGGCAGCAGAGGCAGGAGTTTTGGTATGTATGTCTCTGTGCACAAGGGAATTTGTGGAATCAAGAGAGCAGGAATGTAAGAAAAAAAAATCAAATGTAGGAACGAGAGAAGGAGGGGCGGAAATGTGTGTCAAAGAAAGTGTGTGATTGAGAGAGAGATGGGAAGAGAGGAGAAAGCTTGAGCTCCTCTGAGATTAGATCAGAGGTAGACGGAGAGTGTAACAGAGTTTCTCCTGTATGGGAAGAAGAAACGAGAAGCCCCTGTTAGACGGGCTTTATTTTCAGAGATCTGAAACAAACTGTAATAATTAGACAGCTTCTCCCCTCAAACCTGCAGGATGTTCTCTTTTTTTCTCATCTTTCAAAGATGTGTTCAAAAACATTTGAGCTGACATAATTCTTAAATTGGAATAGAGCACATCAGCATAAATAGGCCGCCACTAAATGAGGGCTTCTCATGGATACTGCTCACTTGTTAAATGACTTTACAGACATTCATTAAAACTTATTGTTACCCTGTTGTAAATACTCCATTCTGATGGTCAAACCCCCAGTAATAAGGTTGACTGATTCCAAACAGCACAATTAACAACAGGGACAGCCAGATCACACAAATATATCTAATCAGTACACAAGGCAAGGCAAGGCAGCTTCATTTGTATAGTGCATTTCATACACAAGGGCAACTCAGTGTGCTTTACATTAAAACATTAAAAGCATTGGAAACAGTCAGACAAGCAGAAAAGAACACAATTAAAATGACAAATATAATAAAACAGAAAAGAAAAGGAAAATTAGAAATATGTTAAAAATTAAAATGAGGTTAAAGTGAGTTAAAATGAGCTAAGATAGGAAGGCAGTGGTAAATAAAAATGTCTTAGTCTTTGATTTAAAAGAGGTGAGAGTTGGAGCAGACCTACAGCTTTCAGGGAGTGTGTTCCAGATATGTGGTGCATAATGACTAAACGCTGCTTCACCATGTTTCATTCTGACTCTAGGGACTGAAAGCAGACCAGTACCTGATGACCTCAGAGGTTGAGGTTGTTCATACAGTAGCAGCAGATCAGCCTAAACCATTCAGTGCTTTGTAAACCATCAGCAGGATTTTAAAGTCTATTCTCTGACAGACAGCAAGCCAGTGTAGAGATCTAACTGGAGTTCTTGGTCCTTGTTAGGACTCGAGCAGCAGCATTCTGTATGAGCTGCAGCCGTCTGATGGACTTTTTAGGGAGTCCTGTAAAGACCCCGTTACAGTAGTCTAGTCTGCTGAAGATAAATGCATGGACCAGTTTTTCTGCATCCGACTGAGACATCAGTCCTTTAATCCTTGATATATTCTTAAAGGTGACATATCATGCAAAATGGACTTTTTAATGGTTAATGTGTGTGAAACCAGCCGTTTCAGACTTCAGTGTTTTTGTTACGTAACAACAATATCCGGTCTGTCACGGAGTCAGAGCTCGGAGCTTGTTCAGCCCATAGACTGTATAAAATAATACTGAATCCCCTCCTCCGTTTTTCATTACCTGCACAAATGTGTGCTAACAAGGAGCTTAGGAGGGAGGCATGCTAGTTGTAGGCTGTCTTAATAAACACAAAGGTCGGTTTTACTCCCCACGTCTGCAGATTTGAAGATCTAGTGGATGATTTTTATTTATCATGGATAAGTGCTAGCGCTAGTAAGCATAGCTACATAGCTACATGTCGTAGCTGTAGCTGTGTACCAAGACACACGTCGACATACTGACAAATAAAACAAAAAGAAACACAAAATCTGTGACCAATCCTTCAGAAAAGGTCCCGCTGCCTTTCTAGCAGAGGTCGGTTTTACTCCCCACGTCTGCAGATTTGAAGATCTAGTGGATGATTTTTATTTGTCATGGATAAGTGCTAGCGCTAGTTAGCATAGCCACATAGCTACATGTTCGTAGCTGTGTACCAAGACACACGTCGACATACTGATAAATAAAACAACAAGAAACACTAAATCTGTGACCAATCGTTCAGAAAGGTCCTGCTACAGGCGCCTCTCCGTCAGGATCAGATTCTAGATCAGATTCAGAGGGTTGAAGTAACAGCAGCCGTGTATATTCAGCCAGCATGTAAACATTAGATCAACGTGCTGGACAGCCGAGGCACATCCACTTCCTGAGGGGGCGTGGTCAGAGAGAAAAGAGTGTTCTGAGGAGGACTGAAGAAGAGGGCTTTTCAGGCATGCGAAAATCTGATTTCAAAGTGTTTTTTTGAGCATAAACTTTAAAGACATGTTTTGGGGACCTCTTAGACCAATATATATTGATGAAAAATGAGTGATATGTCACCTTTAACTCCTGTGATCTTGGAGCAGACTTTTACAATGCTCTGCAGGCTGTTCTTTGTCCCATATCTAGGCTGATGTGAACATACAATTTGCATGGTAGTGCTACTTACCATGGAATTGGGGTCATGCTCACACTGTCAGGACTCAAGTTTGCATAACCACCTGCTCACTAAACATGATCCTTTACTTGTATTGGAATTGTGAGTGCTAGTTTACAGTGAGATGCCAAGTTTTATAAAGGCTATTGTGCCTGTAGCTAACATATCGCTCTGTTTCATGCATCTACACAACATTTCTAACACAGTATTCCCTGGAAAATACAAGACTGTGAAATGCATATATGCAGTGAGGGCTAAAGGTTCTCATCGAGGGTGTATTTTACTGTTGAAGGAGGACGCTTTGTGGGTGTAGAATGATTCTATACTGTATTCATACAGCCCAGGCTCTGTGCTTGACCTTTGCTTGAACACAATGCAGCACAACTCAAGACTGAGGGAAGGATTTGTACGTGTATGTGTGTGTATTGTTGTAACAAATAAGGAAACAAACTTGTTTTTTATCACCTGCTGAATCACTGAGTAGAAAACACAAAGTACAACTGAGACAGATCTTAACAGATAGTGCGAGTTGCACTGTGAGATTTAGTACCTTAGAAAATAAACCTTGACTTGTCTAGCAGGAGGCAGACAGAGAAGTTGAACAAAGGGAAGCATTTATCAGCCAAAGATAAATTTCCTCTGTGGTTGATGTGGAGTAAAGACAAAGCTATGGAGAGAGAATGGTAGACTTTAATTTATCAGGAAGATACAAACACACCTGAAAACAAATGAAAATGTTGCTTTTACTGTTAAGCCTTATTCACACCTTCACTGGAGTCCTGTTAATTGACTGACTTCTATGCAGACTTTTTTCCCCAACAGCCCCCTCAGTAAATCACAGGGGTAAAGTTGGGATAAGCTGACGTCTTGCTGGCGATGAATGCAGCTGGTGTGTGGTAATGATTATCCTGAACATTCACCACAAGTGTGTGGGCAGGTTGATAAAGCCATTCATGTAGAGGAGAGCTTCTCTGCTGAATGCTCTTTAGTGCTCAATATCTTGTCCCCCAAAGTAGCACTGATAGCGAACAGTCATCATAATTGTTAAATGAAAGTGTTTGGCCTTGAATTTGATTCACTAGCAAGCAATCAGTCGACAATTGCCACGGTTACATGATGTTTCTTAATTCAGAATTAATTATTCAGGATTAAATAATTCTGAATTCAAGTATTCTCCTTCGTGTTTACATGGAAATAGTAATTCTGAATTGAGGTTTACATGGAATTTAATGGTCTTTATTTAATTCCTCTTACGGTCTGGGGGTAGGGAAGGGTTCTGATTGGACAGGGGCGGGTGTGACGTATTTACGTCTACCAGAAGAAAACAGACTCCAGTTCCTGCTTCTTTCATTTTCAGTTACAACATGGAAGACCACACAATAAGTACAATTTTCACATTGATTTTGATTCTAGTTTTGAATAAGCAGCTGGACACAAACATACTGCTTCACTTTCATTCCACCACGGTGCAAGACTGAACGCTTCAGGCGCTCCTTTGTGCCCACCGCCATCAGACTGTTAAACAGTAATGGAGGCCACAGACTGCACCATGCTGACCACTGACACCCCCCCCCCCCCCCCCCCCCCCCCCCCCCCCCCCATGAACAGATCCATAACATCCCTGCTCTGTCTGTCACACTCCATCATCCCATCCTGAACTCTCTCCTGACTGCTGCTGGCATTATAATGTATAATATACTGTATAATATAATTATCTTGCTATATTATATTATGTTAAATTACATTACTATTCTAAGTACAACCCATGGTCATATTACATACAAATATTATTTCTATTTATTGCTTAATTTGTCATTACCAACCATAATCACACCATGTCAACCTATCACTACTGAAACATTTTTTAATACTGCCTGTAATTACTGCTATTTAATTTAAATTCCATTTGTAACATTGTATATATCTAAATAGTATTCTAGCTTTATTTATCTATTTTATTTTACTTATTTATTTATTTATTTTTTATTTTATGTTATTTTGTTTTATTTTTTGTTTTATTTTTTGTTTTATTTTTTTATTTTTTTATTTTGTACTTATTTTTTTTTTTTTATCTTATTTTGTACTTATTGAAACTTCTTCTTTGATTGTACTTATGTCTGGGTTGCTGTAACAACTGAATTTCCCCCCCGGGGGATCAATAAAGTAATATCTTATCTTATCTTATCTTATCTTTCATCAGCTGAGGAGGAGAAGAGAGATAGAGGACCGGAGAAGGGAGGAGGAAGACCGGACTTAGGAGAATGAAAGCCAACGGTTAGTGCAACAGCTGCTCTACCTCATCCTGGAATATGTGCGTCATCATGACAGGACAAAGGAACGAGCATGCTCAGAACGACCAGAGTTAATTTAAAGCAGAATGAACGTATAACTAATGATCGAGGAATTATTCAATTCGGATTTAACATCAGAATAAACCAGACACTTACTTCAGATTTACGTTTAATTCGGAATTATAATTTTCATTCTGAATTAGGTGTTTACAAGGTCATTTTTAATCTTTTTAAAGAGGATTTAATTTTAATTCTGAATGAAAGAGGAATTAAAAGTCTCATGTAAACGTAGCCAATGTGGTAAAGAAGTGAGATGGGAACAAGAAGACACTGGCTACGTTTACATGAGACTTTTAATTCCTCTTTAATTCCAAATATAAATTAAATCCTCTTTAAAAAGATTTAAAAATGACCTTGTAAACACCTAATTCAGAATGAAAACTACCATTCTGAATTCAACTTAAATCTGAAGTCAGTGTCTGGTTTATTCTGATTTTAAATCTGAATTGAATAATTACTCGATCATGTATACGTTCATTCAGCTTTAAATTAATACCGGTCGTTCTGCACATGCTCGTTCCCTTGTCCTGTTGAGCTAGAGCAGCCGTTGCACTAACCGTTGGCTTTGATTCTCCAAAGTCCGGTTTTCCTCCTCCCTTCTCCGGTCCTCTCTCTCTCTTCTCCTCCTCAGCTGATGAAAGTGAAGCAGTATGTTTGTGTCCAGCTGCTTATTCAAAACTAGAATCAAAATAAAAGTGAAAATTGTACTTATTGTGTGGTCTTCCATGTTGTAACTGAAAATGAAAGAAGCAGGAACTGGAGTCTGTTTTCTTCTGGTAAACGTATATACGTCACACCCGCCCCTGTCCAATCAGAACCCTTCAATTCAGAATAACTATTTCCATGTAAACACGAAGGAGAATACTTTAATTCTGAATTATTTAATTCTGAATTAAAAAAACATCATGTAACCGTGGCCACTGTATGTTTAAGGATTTCGCGTCAGCTACAGAATTTAAAACGGTCTTGAAATAAGCTCCAGTTATGGTTGTGGTTTTGTATGTTCCGCATATCTTTGGCTCAGAAAATTACCTTCAAATTCATTTTGAAAAAAAAAAAAAAAAGTGGATCTAAAGTAGAAACATTTTTTTCCGTCCTAAAAGCCTGATAAATGTGAGGCTTTCATCCTGCGATGACAATCTGTCATCCAAGAAAAAGCAGCAAACAGGCAGAGTGTTTTCCTCAAGGCCATTTAAGCCAGGATGAATTGTAATACCAAGGCTGTCCTCACGCTCTTCAGTGAAAAAGTGTTTCCAGTAAGACCAAATGAAATGGATGTTTGATGGTAGCATTTCCTGACAGATGCAGGGAGGGGTTAATGAGGAAAGAGGAGGGGAGAACAAGGTGAAAGGAGATGTGAGCTTAGATGAAAATGAAGCAAACAGATGGAAGAGGAAGAAAAGAGGCGATGTAGAGGAAGCAATAGAGAGAAATGTGTAGGTGGAAGAATGAGGGTAATCTGTTTATAAGAGAGGGAGAACAGTGTTGGGGGAAGCATTATGCAGCACAGTGTTATTAAAGCGGGGAGATGCATCAAAAAATACGTGCACTGGCCCTCCATCACTGTCTCTTAACTAATCACTGAATTGTCCTGTGTTTTTTCCTGTTATTTGACGGTCTTATTATTGTGCTAATATCGTCACATCCAATCTAATTGTGCATAGAGAATGATTACCCCCTCACACACTACTACAGATAACGGGCTCTAATCCATTTCACTCTAATAACAAAACGAGCAGCATCGTCTCATTTTTACATCTCTCTCCATCTCCTCAATCATCCCCGTCCATCTCAACTGTAGCGCTGGCATAGCTTTACTTTCAGATCAATAGCAGAACCAGGCAAGATCGTTTTTCCCACCAGCTGCTGAATTATTCAGGCCAGGACTTCCTCAGGGGAGATTCCTGCTCAGCCTGCCAGACAGACTAGGAGAGTATGCAGCTTGGCAGGGAAGCTTGGGATCATTGCAAAATTAACAGCATAGATTGTACCACCGCCCGAGTCAACACAGGTAAGAAAATGGACAACTTTAAAAACTGTAGCATTTGGTTAAGACCCTCACCCAGAGGAAATTTTTACTGCTCAAGGCTTTCTCTTCTAAGTCTCAGGAGACAAAATTGAGATTCTCACTTCAGCCTCATTCAAGTTTCAAATTGTTCTCATTAGTTTCTCCTAAAATTCACTAGGAGAAATAGTTGAGACCATGACATGAGTCTTATTTGAGACTTAAATGAAAGATCTCATTAATGGCTCATTTTCTTCTCTTTTTTGAAATATATTTTTGGCCTTTTTGCCTTTATTTGACAGGACAGCTGAAGAGTGACAGGAAATGTGGGGAGTAGTGAGCGAGGGAAGACATGCAGGAAATGGTCAACTGGCTGGGAATCAAACCGGTGACCCCTGCGATGAGGACTGTAGCCTCTGTATGTGGGGCGCTTAGACCGCTAGGCCACCAGCGACCCAAAAGAATCCACCCCTTTAATTGTAATAATCTGGATAAATCTGGTCAGCCCTTTTGTGGCCCATACTTTAAATAAATGGTCTGTCATACCTGGAGATATGAAATCTCTATCTTTTGCAATTTCTCTCAAATCCACTAAATCTTCGTGAAGTTGTTTTGTTCAAAACAGACTTGTAAAGGAAGGACCATATTGTGAAGTCAAAGAAGAGATCATTTCACATCTAAATATCTGATCTTGAAGTGGTTCAAATGTTTTAATGAGAATTGTAAGTTTGTGGACAATTACATTGAAATGTTAATTTTGCAGGGCACTATAAATGTTGATGAAAAGATGAGCTCAGGCTCTTTCTTTGCTCCATCTGAGCTCAACTTGAGACACAAAAACTGAGTCTGACAAAAACAAATGGATGAGGTTAGATTGAGACAATTGAGAGAGCTCCCTGATTTCTCCACCTGAGCTCAAAAGGAGTCACAACACTTGAGAAATACCTGAGAATCATTTCAGATTCTGACCAGATCTCCTTTTGAACTGAAAGGGAGACTAAGCTGAGACTTTTTGAAACTTTTTTTTCTGGAGGCAAGAATGAGAAACAGGAGACATAAGCTATAGTCTCATTTTGCTTTCAAACAGATCTCATTGTTGTCTAGGAGACAGAAATGAAACACTTTTGAGATCTCCTCTAAACGTTGGTTAATTTATCATTTATGGTGTGTGTTGTCCATTTTCTATGAGCTGAAGAGAAAGTTAAAAGTTCTGTGGGTTGCAGACACCGCTGCATGCTACCTCTAGTGGTGAGGGCACTGGTAAAATGCAAAAGTGACCAAAAATCAGGCAGAAAGGATGAGGACAGGGAAATGGTCTGTGGCCTCCACCTGCAGAACCATTCCTTTATAGGGGTTGTCTTGCTAATTGCCTCTCATTTCCACCTGTTGTCTGTTCCATTTGCACAACAGCAGGTGAAATTGATTCACAATCAGTGTTGCTTCCTAACTGGACAGGTTGATATCCCAGAAGTGTGATTGATTTGGAGTTACACTCTAATTTTTAAGTGTTCCCTTTATTTTTTTTGAGCAGTGTTTATATCAAACTATGTGTGTAGCATGATCAGAATAACACAAGTGGAAAACTTGAATTTCCCCCCTGGGGATTAATAAAGTACTTTTCTTTCTTCTTCTTCTCTATATCGCTGACCTGCTCCACCACCTACCTCACCAAGTAGGTCACTCAGGTCTTCTGACCAGGGCTTGCTGGTTGTCCCTTGAGCTCGTCTAAGGACAAAAGGTGACCGTGCTTTTGAAGTGGTGGCACCAACATTGTGGAACGCTCTTCCTGTGAATATTCGTTCAGCTGTCTCTGTTGCCACCTTTAACCCTCAAAGACCGAGACGGCCGCCGGCGGCCACAAATAGCTCTTCTTCTTAAATGTTTAATAAATTTTGAACAAGCTTTAAAAACTCAGTTACAGCGGACATTCTCAGCTTTCCATCGATACCTCATTTGTCTCATTTGCATATTCAGCAGCTGCGTGGTGACCGTGATGACGCCATCACATTTTGCAGCATTGATTCGTCAGGGAAACCTCCGTAGTTTCTTCCTCTGAGCCAATTGGCAATGGGTGTAGATGCTTAGTCCCACCCCTGTGTATCGATTGGTTCAAAATGTAAATGTCCAGGATGTGTTTCGCCATGACAACCTTCTACTCCACCAATAAATGTGTTTTTTGGGGGAAGTTTGAATGTAAAGAGCGGAAAACAAAACGGAGAATCCGTATACAAAACCGGACAGCAAAATCGAACAGATTTGCACGTTATTTGAACTCAATACAAAATAAAAATGACAACACGAAGGTACACAACAGAAGAGGCACTGTTTCTAATTTTATCAAATGACCAGCTTGGCGATTTTGCCGAGGAGTCATCTGATTCTGACGCAGACACAGCTGGGGCAGAGAGGAGGAGTGCAGCAGCTGCATCGATCCTTTCCAGGACATATATAGTATATATGTTTCTGTAATTTATGTGTCTAGTTGGTGAAGATCGTCTGCACTTTTTGCTCATTTTTACTAAATAATTTACAGCTCTCTCATTATGTTCATAGTTAGTGAAAATAATTTGCAATTTGTTTATTTGCACTAAATGAAGTTAAGGTGTTAACTTAGATTCGGGAGCAGGACCACGCCTAAACCACACCCTCAATCACCTGACAAGCCTTCTTAAACGTAGCCAGCCTACTCCAACTGCTTGTCCGTGATTCTTCAACCCACCCTCCCTCACCTTACTCTACTGCACTCAACCTATTTCCTTGTCCTCTCCTACTCAACTCGTGCTCGCTCCTTCTATGCCCTGTCTACTTCCAGGTACAACCTGGGTCAAGATCAGCTCCGGCAGGATAACGCTGAGACGGAACCCCCATCCTGAGTCTCCTTCTGCTGGGCACACCACGCACAACTAATTCATTAAATGTTCAACTTATATCCTTGTGTGGTCCTTGCTAGTGAAGTGTATTTCAATTCATTTATGAACACAGTTTCCACTATTTGTTACCATGTTTGCATGTGTTCATGATCAGAATGTATTTATCTGAAAAGGCCCTTTTACCTCTGTGTCCTAATTTATGATATACTAACATCTCTACTTACTCTCAGACCTTTTTTACACATATCCACAGGGTCAGTAAATGAAACATAAGAATACACCTGCTTTTTCCACTAAAAACGTCTTAGAAAATACTATAATAAATGGCTGTAACTTGCTCAGTAAAGGTTTGATAGTGAGAAAAATTGATTTGGAAGTCTAAAACACCTAAGTACAACTTTCTAACAAAACAAAACAAAACTTCCTGATGTTTTGTCTGAGTTCACAGTAAAAAATTACCTAAATTTCCAGACGATTTTTAAAAAACTTAAGTATTTTCATCCATTATCAGACAAAACTAAAGTAAAACTGGTACTTTAAATGCAGCCCAGTGAAAGATAAGGTTCTCCTGAATAAAATGATGTATGGCACTTGATGCTGAGTGCTTCAATAGGTTAGAAAAACAAGAAAAATACAGGAGAGTCTGGCGCCCTTTAAGGGTTAAAAAACTCTTAAAGACACATTTATTCAACAGGCCTTCGACTCACCTTGTGCAGACTAATGTTTTAATTATGCTACTATCTGTTTCTTTTACTGTTTTATGATTTCATTTTAATTTGAATATTTTTCCTGTGAAGCACTTTGTGATTTTATTCTATGAAAGGTTGCTTTACTAATTACAATTTACTAACTTACTTAACAAAAGAGTTTTGCTCTTTTTTTTTTGTGAAACAGAAAGAAGTAATTGAGAGTTCTTCATGGATCTCACTAGTTGAAAAACTTCTAGCTCACTGCCTGAAAGAAAGCTGCAAGAATCTCAGACAAAAGCAAGAATGGAAACCAAAGTGAGCCTGTACTGTAAAAATAATATCCAAGGAGTACAAGTTTAGGAACTGCTGCAAAGTAGGTCAGTGCAAAATGTGTGGTTGTTTTAGTGAAATGGGGCACAGAACAGAGAGGGGGTCCTTGTTGTCAGATAACCCTCAGTTTCCTGGTATGGGAGAAGTTTGCTTTCAGGCCTTTCTACCAGAAAGCCCTTTGGGAAAGTCTCAAGTGACATAGCACAAAGAGCAGTAAAGCCTGTGTTTGTTTGTGTGTGTGTGTGTGTGTGTGTGTGTGTGTGTGTGTGTGTGTGTGTGTGTGTGTGTGTGTGTGTGTGTGTGTGTGTGTGTGTGTGTGTGTGTGTGGAGCATGGGCTGGATGAATGGGTTGAACACAAATGGGATTTTCACCCGGGCAACTCTGAGTTTTCATTTTTATCCACACCACAAGTTTTTCTGTGCCAAAACCCTCAAATCTGTGATGTGACAGTCTCAAGCTTCAAATGCAAGCTTGTGAAATTGTTACTGTGTATATGCCTGAGCAGACTTCATAAAAAAATATGATTGTTTTATGATTATTATCCATGGCATAAGCTGTTATGAGGCAACATTAGCACTCAACACTGCAAAGGAAACCTAAGTTGTTTAGCATATTTGTCCAAACAAGGTGAGTGTTAATACAGAAATTCTGCTCCCAACTAGGTCCAACGTTGCAATATTACAACATGTCCCTAAAAACTTACTAAAACATCAACATTTTAAAAACCCTTTAAAGGTGACATATCATGCAAAATGGACTTTTTAATGTTTTTTTAATGTGTGCTAACAAGGAGCTTAGGAGGGAGGCATGCTAGTTGTAGGCTGTCCTAATAAACACAAAGGTCGGTTTTACTCCCCACGTCTGCAGATTTGAAGATCTAGTGGATGATTTTTATTTATCATGGATAAGTGCTAGCGCTAGTTAGCATAGCTACATGGCTACATGTCGTAGCTGTAGCTGTGTACCAAGACACACGTCTACATACTGACAAATAAAACAACAAGAAACACAGAATCTGTGACCAATCCTTCAGAAAAGGTCCCGCTGCCTTTCTGGCAGAGGTCGGTTTTACTCCCCACGTCTGCAGATTTGAAGATCTAGTGGATGATTTTTATTTGTCATGGATAAGTGCTAGCGCTAATTAGCATAGCTACATGTTCATAGCTGTAGCTTTGTACCAAGACACACGTCGACATACTGACAAATAAAACAACAAGAAACACAGAATCTGTGACCAATCGTTCAGAAAGGTCCTGCTGCCTTTCTGGTAGAGGTCGGTTTTACTCCCCACGTCTGCAGATTTGAAGATCTAGTGGATGATTTTTATTTATCATGGATAAGTGCTAGCGCTAGTTAGCATAGCCACATAGCTACATGCTCGTAGCTGTGTACCAAGACACACGTCGACATACTGATAAATAAAACAACAAGAAACACTAAATCTGTGACCAATCCTTCAGAAAGGTCCTGCTACAGGCGCCTCTCCATCAGGATCAGATTCTGGATCAGATTCAGAGGGTTGAAGTAACGCAGATCTCTGAGCAGCCGTGTATATTCAGCCAACATGTAAACATTAGATCAACATGCTGGACGGCCGAGGCACATCCACTTCCTGAGGGGGCGTGGTCAGAGAGAAAACAGAGTGTTCTGAGGAGGACTGAAGAAGAGGGTTTTTCAGGCATGCCAAAATCTGATTTCAAAGTGTTTTTTTGAGCATAAACTTTAAAGACATGTTTTGGGGACCTCTTAGACCAATATATATTGATGAAAAAAGCGTGATATGTCACCTTTAATTTCTGCATCAGAGTCCTCCTACAAAAACATATGAGCGGTGAAGTATTTCTATATTTGGGTCTTACAGGGTTAATAATGTTTGCTTCAATCACTGAATGAAGCCTGCCTATATTAGGGACAAGAGTCGGGACCTTTAATTGCTCGCACAAGTCTTGCTCAGCACTCAGTGCATTGCACACAGAGGGGGGGCGAGCGAGAGGTCTACGGTCTTAAAAGTGTTACAGTATAGACCATTAGGTCATTTACTTGTTGTGTAATGTGTAGGTATGTTTTAGGCATGTTAAATCTGAAATAAAACCACCTATACAAGTAGTTATGTCTCCTTGTATTAGTTTGTCCACCTGTTATTGACATAATGCCCAAATATAGATATTGGAATGATTCAAATCTATGTTTTTTTTTAGAGGGAATATTCAAATGTCATTTTGGAGTAATTTTGACAGCCCTAATCTGTACAAATAGATTCTGATTCTGTTGGCAAGTGGTGCAATTTTGTCAGAGGTACTTTGCTTTCTGTTTGTATTCAGAGTGTCATAGTTGTGCACTTGAAAATAACTCTCATGTTTGCCAGTGGGACTCAAAACTATGGCAATGCCTGGAGAAGGAAGTCTGGGCTGGAAGTCCTCTTCAACAAACCACTCGACACACCAGAAACACAGAAAAGTTGGCCGTCACTCTCATGGGCAATGTTTTCATCAAGTGATAGCTTCTAGATTCCAAGGCTAAAATTACATTCCACCAATTACTTTTTGCTTCACACAGGGCACAAATAGCAGAGTCCCTGGTGAAAGAGAACTAACTTCATAGTTAAAAGCACACTGACAGAAAGCCCTAAAGGTAAACTTCACCAACCTTCCCTGCTAAGACACGCTCCTTTAGCTAATGAGACGCAGGCTGTCACAGAAACTGGAGCTGAAATCATTCATTTGAGCATGCAAAATCCTGGTATGATTTAAGACTCTAGCATACTAGCAGTTCCATGAAGTTGAGCTAAATACAAATGTATGGTGCTAATGTTATGGAATAAATTGCTAGTAGTAGCATAGTGGTATTTACCAATAGTTTCAATTTTGGCCAGGCATGCTAGCATTCCTAATCACTCAACACAAAGTACAGCTGATGCTGACTGGATTTTCATATGTTTTTAGCAAGCGGCAACCTCCGGTCTCAAAATATGAAGCCGATGCTGAAGTGTTATAAACTGCAATTCATCAAGAATCCACTTGAGGCTGGCTGCAGAAACACCAGAAACCACATACACACCAATTCCAAAAAGACAATCTTTGCAGCATTAATACAGATGTTGACTATTGCAGCAGCATTCTCTACAGCCTCCCCTTCAACTGCCTCAAAAAACTTCAATATGTCCAAAATTCAGCTGCCCATTTCCTCACCCACTCCCGCTCCAGAGCCCACATCACACCCATCCTTCAGCACCTCCACTGGCTCCCCATTCAACACCGAATCCACTTCAAGATCCTGCTCATCACTTACAAAGCCCTCAATAACCTCGCCCCCTCTTACCTGACTGACCTCCTCAAACGCCACTCCCCAACTCGCCGCCTCAGATCATCAGATGCCAACCTCCTGTCCCCCTATCCCCTATGGCTGCCGCCGCCGATTAGTCTCAAAACAGGGCTCAGGAACAGATGGGTGACGTCACGGATACTACGTCCATTATTTATACAGTCTGTGTTTTTTAGTCATAAAGTATCAGACAGTTTGAAAATGTGTCCTGCTTGATGAATCAAAGTTGTTACAATTCATCATGTGGGGATCATGAATGTTTGGACTAAATGCCGTGATAATCTATCCAATAGTAACAGAGATACTGGACGCCAATTCAATTAGCGCGCAAGCACTTTGTGTTTATTTGAAATTGACTCCAAAAACAAAAAATGTAGCCTGATCATGAAGCCAGAACAAAAGAAAAGGGAATAGCAAAGTCAGCGTGATGCATCCTCTTGGGGCAATGAATGTTGTGGAAATGTTTCAATGTGATCTATCCAATAATTGTTGGCATTTTTTTGACTGGACCAACATGAGGGTTCAACCAAATTATTGATAAAGAAGAAATGTACTTTATTGATCCCCAGGGGGGAAATTCAATTTTTTCACTCATGCTATATTTTTGGACATGCTACACATACAGTTTTTTTTTTGGTATATACATACAAATACACACACATGCAGTGGACATGCTTAGGGAGAGATGTCAGAGTGAGGATACTGCCATCAACCAGCGCACCCAGAGCAGTTGGGGTTTCAGTTCCTTGCTCAAGGGCACCTCGGCAGTGCCCAGGCAAGTGAACCAGCACCTCTCCAGCCACCAGTCCACTTGCCAAACTTCGTCCATGCTGGGACTCGAACCGGCGACCCTTCGGTTCCCAAGCCAAGTCCCTATGGACTGAGCTACTGCCGCCCCCCCCAAAAAAAGCCTTGATGCCATCCTTAAAGTGATCTCCAAATAATCTGAGACATTTAAGAATAATACTAATGATTGGATTAATGAGTTTTAGGAAGGATTGGGAAAAGACAGCACATGCCAGTAAAGGATTATAGAGCAGCAGAGTACTCAGTTGTTCTGAGAGCTGACAGAGAAATGTTTATACAGCTTTAGTCGCAGTCATTTGTTTGAATTAAAATCCTCCACAATAACTGTCCTGAACCATCGTAAATGCAATCATATCTTTATGAATGCAGCCAGGGGAACAACTTGCGCCCTGCTATACACAATACACAAACATGCACACAACCAAGTGTGTTCTCCCATAATCAAATCCAGTTGTCTCACCCACACACTTTTCACACATTGCTTCACAGCACAGGATAGTTTTCCCCAAATCCCCTAAATCAATCCATGACTCCTACATCGACATCATCTATCATTTACTCGTGGATGCTGGCATATAACAGGCATTGTAACACAGACAGAGTTGGACTCATTTGCCACAAAAAAAATGTATGATTGTGTATATTTAACTGAATGTTTTCTGTGTTGTGTTCCCAAATCAGCTTTAAAGGTTTCCCTGGCACAACATATAGATCATTTTTCAAATTGGTTGTTATATAAAATTAACTTCATCCATACTTTATTTTTGACAAATCACCCCAATTAACTTGTCATACTTTAGTTTGAAAGCAATGCCCAGTGTCTGCTTAAATTCCTCTCCCCACAAAACATCTCTCATGATGAGGTAGAATTAGACACATGTTGATTTTGGAGGTGAACTGCATTGTTTCTGCTTATCAGCTCCATCAGATGCACAGGAGGGAGACATCCTGGCAGCTCCAAACCAGAGGGCACATACCTGCCGCAAGCTTGGCTCATTAGCTGAAGCAGATATGGTTTCTAATTTTAGACACTGCAGACTCAAATTAGCATCACCATGTCAGGCATGATGCAATTATTGGAATACTCCACTGCAATCATAGCATTCATGATAAGGTGCAACATGTACAGAGAAATGTCTTGGATTTTTTGGGGATCAGCTATAAACTATATCCATCCCCTGAGTTCTTGGCCATCCCTGGCATGCCGTTTGAAATAAATTAGATCATTGTATTTGATGAGGGCTCATCACTTTCAGAGGATGGGGTCCCATTGAGGATGGAAAAGGTTCATCTTTCTAATAACCAGGTGATAGAAGCTGTCCACAGCTGTGACTCACTTTCCTCAATAGCTCTGACTGAGTGCTATTAAGCTCCCATTACTCCATCACATATGCCAAGGGCAGATGCTTCTAATGCTGCACAATGGGTGCAAGTCATGCTGCTAAATGACTGCTCATGCACCTGTCTTGTTTATCAGAGGGCTGGAATGCTCAGAGGTTCAGTGCATTGTATTTCATTTAAATAGGGTTTTCCTAGAATACATGAAAGCGTGGGCAGGCAAGTCTTTTAAGTTGACTTTGGAAACTAACTAGTCATTCAGCAGCTAAAAGGGAACACTGAGTTAATAACTTCTGCTGTAAAAGGGTTTTAAGTATGCAATTTCACAAATATCACACATGTTTGGAGTGTTAAAAGTGATTTCTTAGAAATATAACATACCCCAAATTGAAGTTTTTTAAATAGCACAAAAAACAGAGGCGTCTGATTCCAGCCTTCTCCACTGTGCATCCTGTCTAGATGTGATAAAGGTAAATCTGCACTCTTGCCTGCCAGTTGGAGTAATGACTTAAATATAGACATTGATGAAGCCACCTGGTTACATATATGTAGATCTGCAAATAATATTTAGGGCCCGAGCACTGACACGCAGTGGCGGTGAAGGCCCTATTGAAACCCTAAGGATTTTTCTTTTTATTTATTACGCTACTTCAAACGCATTTTTGGACCCCTGAACATGAATGAAAGCGCAGATATTTTTTGCACACAATTTTCTAATTTATGGGTCTTGCTAAAAAAATCTCAAAAATGTGCTCACTAGCGCCCCCTAAAGTTTTCAAAAACGCCTCCCCATAGAGGTTATTTTGAGCTACATGCTTGAAAAGTAGTATGCCTATTCATGGCATCAGGACGCACAAAAAAGCCTCACACACCCATATCCGAAAGTTAACAGGAAGAGCGCCACCTAGCTTTGAAAATTTAAAATGGCGCCCAAAAACGTCCAAACAAGGGTGCATACTTTCGCTAACTCCTCCTAGGGCTTTTCTCAGATTCAGTCCAAACCAAGGGCATTCTATAGAAGACACATTGACGATTAAAATTTATAAAATGAATTCCGTTCAGACTGAAATTGTGGGCGTGGCAGACTTTGAGGCGGGGCATCCAAAAAAAATGTTGGGAAATGGATTTTTGGGACTTTAAAGTTATATTTTTTGGGCTTTTTGCCTTTATTTGATAGGATAGTGAAGAGAGACAGGAAATGTGGGGAGCAGAGAGCGGGGGAAGACATGCAGGAAATGGTTGACCAGCCGGGAATCGAACCGGCAACCCCTGCGACGAGGACTATAGCCTCTATATGTGGGGCGCTTAGACCGCTAGGCCACCAGCACCCCGGATTTTTGGGACTTTAAAATGCACGTAATCTCACCTCATCCAACACACTCATCAGGCCTGGGGAAAAATTGCGACATTTTATTGGTGTCACAAAAAAAGTCGAAAAAATGTGCTCACTCGCGCCCCCTACAGTTTTCAAAACCCCTCCCCATAGAGGTTATTTCGAGCTACATGCTTGAAATGTAATACACATATTCATGGCATCAGGATGCACCAATATCTGAAACTCAACAGGAAGAGCGCCACCTAGCTTTGAAAATAAAAAATGCCCTCCAAATAAGGGTGCATACTTTCGCTATCTCCTCCTAGGGCTTCTCACAGATTCAGTCCAAACCAAGGACAACATATAGCAGACACATTGTCGATTAAAAATAATAAAAGGAATTCCGTTCAGACTAAAATTGTGGGCGTGGCAGGTGTTCAGGCGGTGCATCAAACGCACATACAGCTTTGAATGAGAAGAATGACGCCCAAATAAGGGTGCATACTTTCGCTATCTCCTCCTAGGGTTATTCTCCAATTCAGTCCAAACTAGGCACATTCTATAGCAGACACATTGACGATTAAAAATTATTAAAGGAATTCCGTTCAGACTAACATTGTGGGCGTGGCAGACTGTCAAGTTTGGAGGTTTTCTTGGCAATCTGCCAAAAACTTTGAACATTTGCACCACCTAAGGCAATATATACTCTCAGATCTTGCTTTCACATCATGTGGTGGCAAATATCAGGCGATGGTTTACATGTGGCGGTGGCTCACGTAGGCGGCGGCTGCAGGTCTGCGAGGGCCCGTTCATCGCCGCTTGCCGCTTTAATTCAGTTTGTAATAGATTGAAAGAAAATCAGTTTAGACTACTACACCGCCTACAGATTACTCCCCAGCTTAGGCATTAAATGGATCATAATAAATCTGAATTGTGTATGAAGTGCTATGTTGAGGTTGGGAGTTTTATTCACTGTGTTTGGACGTGTAAACATATAAATGACTATTGGAAAAACGTAGTGGATAAACTGTACTTAATTCTTAATGTTAGACTGAACAAGGACCCTTTGTGTTTACTGTTTGGGTTGCCAGTTGCACAACTCAAAAGCACACATTCAAAGAGACTTTTATGTGTCCTCACTTTCTGTGCCATGGAAAAATATATTGCTGAGGTGGATAGACCACAAACCTCCAACGATAGCCGGGTGGAACAAAGTTATTTTTGATATCATACCTATGGAATATCTGACATACAGATCAAAGTGTATGATCAAAGTATTCTTTGATATATGGTCTCCTTTGTTAGATTATAAAGGCCCTAGACTAGCAGCCATGGTGATAAAAGGTTTGGTAGATCACAGTCAGGAATATCTGTTGTGGAGTGTAGTAACTTCAAGAAGTACCTTGGCATGAGTGTTGATGGTGTACTGTGCAGGATTTTTATACTTGGATGCTGTCTCTGATTTATGTATTTATTTTCCAAAATTGCTTTAGTTGTAACCTAAGAGCAGAACAAAGACATTTGGTGACGCTGCTTTCAGCCACTACGCTCCCAAACTATGGAACGGCCTGACGGAGGATCTGAGAGGAGCAGATAGAGATATTGAGACTTTTGAACATAAACTAAAAACGTATTTATTCAGTCTGGCTTTTATGTAGGGTTTAACAATTTTATTACTTACCTTTTATTATAATATTGATTTAAATATTACTTTACTATTTTAGTAATTTTAACTGTTATCTTATTCTATTTTTATGTATTTATTAATTCATTTATTTAATTTTCTTTTATCTACACAGTTTTGTTGATATTTTTAGCCTTGGTTTTATTTTTCAACTCTTATCCTTTCCATTTTTTAATGTATTTATTTAAACTATTTTTATTCTTAATTTTGATGCTTTAAATTATTTTATTACACATTTTATTTTTGGTGTGCATTAGTCTCTATTTTATTTCATGTTGTTCTTATTTATTATTATTATTATTATTATTATTATTATTATTATTATTATTATTATTATTATGTTCCCTTAATATGTCTTGCCATTATTTCATTTCTGCTTCTTTCTTGTTTTTTATCGCTGTAAAGCACTTTGGGTTGCATTTGATTCTCTGTGCAGCTAGGTGAATTCACCTCATCCTCAGCTCCCCTCCCCTGTGGGGTCCCCCAATGCTCCATTCTGGGGCCAATTCTCTTCTTGCTCTATATGCTGCCATTGGGGTCAATTTTAAAAAAATATAATGTTTCTTTTCATTGTTATGCCGATGATGTCCAGATCTACCTGCCTTTAACCTCAAGATCCAATGACGCTGTTAGAAATTTGCTTGACTGCCTGAACGGTGTTAAGTCCTGGATGGCTGCAAACTTTCTGCACTTAAATGATAATAAGACAGAAGTCATAATGTTTGGCTGTTGTCCAGCAGTCTTTCCAGCTGGTTTTCTGTCCCCCCCTTACACCAAACATCCAGTCATCAGTCAGGAATCTTGGCGTAATATTTGATGACAGGCTAAAATTTGATGGACAGGTAAGCTCAGTTGTTAAAAATAGTTTTTATCACCTGAGGATTTTGTCAAAAGTAAAGGGGTACCTGCCACAGAGAGATCTTGAGACGGTAATCCATGCTTTTATTAACAGTCGATTGGATTACTGTAACTCTCTGTATTATGGCCTGGACCACTCATTATTGCACCACCTGCAGCTGGTACAAAACGCTGCTGCCCGTCTCCTCACTGGAAAACGTAAGCGTGACCACATATCCCCTGTCCTAGCTTCGCTGCACTGGCTCCCGGTTGCTTTTAGAATAGATTTTAAAATGTTATTGTTTGTTTTTAAAGCTCTTAATGGCCTAGCCCCCCAGTACCTGACCGAGCTTCTCCAATACCATGTCCCTGCCAGGACATTGAGATCATCTGGTCAATTGCTACTGGTCACTCCCAAAACCAGGCTTAAAACCAAAGGTGCCCCTCGGCTCTGGAACAACCTGCCCCTACAGATCCGCTCTGCAGGATCAATCGAGATTTTTAAATCGTCTCTTAAGACACACCTCTTTTCCCTGGCTTTTAATCAACATTGAGTGGACATCTGGCATAATCTTAATTAGATTTTAATTTATTTTATTCTATCTTATTTTATTATCCATTTGCACTGTTTACGTATTCTAGTATTGTATTTTAGTATTGCATTGTATGCTATGTTTGTCATTTGTGCTGTTTTTGTCCTGTACAGCACTTTGGTCAACTCCGGTTGTTTTAAACGTGCTCTATAAATAAAGTTTGAGTTGAGTTGAGTATGATAGGTGCTTTATAAATAAAGATTGATTGATTGATTGATTGATTGATTGATTGATTGATTGATTGATTGATTGATTGATTGATTGATTGATTGATTGATTGATTGATTGATTGATCTATTTTTGATGTGAATCATGCCCCTCCCCCACACACACATTTTTTTGTTCTTATTTCTTTTTTCTTTCTTTTTTCCTGTTTTTTTTTTTTGTGTGTTTGGTTAGGTTGTCTTTGTATTGTTTGTATTGCTCTGTGTATTTTTATGTTTTCAGTGCTGTCACTATAAGGAAGTGTAAAACGGACACTGTCCCCTAGAGATATGATCTCTTTTATATTCAATTCAGATCACAGGCACATTAGAAACAACAAACAAACAAAGAAACACAATCATACACAAAATAATATATTAATCAAAATAGATACTATTTGAAACAGAATCAGAGTCAGAATCAGCTTTATTCGCCAAGTATGCTTGAACACACAAGGAATTTGACTTTAGTAAACTGTGCTCTCTTTGTACAAGGCATAAGAATAGGAATAAGAATAAGAACTACAATAAAAAAAAAAAACTTTTTATTTAACTATTTGAAACACAGTGGTCTGAGATCAAAGTCTTAAACTCTGCAAAAGATGGAATGGATGTCAGCTTTAAAGTCTGTTGGAGGGTATTCCATGATTTAAGGGCATCAATGGAGAATGCTGATCGACCCAGTTCAGTGTTAACTCGGGGTACTTTCAGAATGAGCCAATCAGAAGTGCGAGTCCCGTAGGATCCGCAATTCCATTCCAACAAGTCTGTGAGGTAGGTTGGGAGCTTTCCAACAAGCGCTTTAAAAATATACAAAAGCCAGTGTTTGTTCCTCCTTTGCTCAAGAGAGGGCCAACCAAACTTCTCATACAGGACACAGTGATGGGTGTCATATCTGTCAACAGTTATGAATCTGAGAGCAGAGTGGAAAACTCTTATATGTGCATAAGCTTCCCTTTCGACAATTTCTGATTGTTTGCT
Organism: Notolabrus celidotus; assembly: GCF_009762535.1. Lineage (NCBI taxonomy): Eukaryota > Metazoa > Chordata > Actinopteri > Labriformes > Labridae > Notolabrus > Notolabrus celidotus. The sequence continues at coordinate 1,517,195 of NC_048272.1, read as the reverse complement.
TTATTATGTGTCTATATTGGAAAAGTTCAATAAAAACATATAAAAAAAAATAAAAAAAAGGGATTTCTTGCTGCACAGGGAGGAAACCTCTGATTTGAAGATTTTAATTGTGTCTGCATTTCTTATTGTCCACACTTCATTCTTCAAACTCAAACCTTTAGAAATAGATATACATGAATTCATTGACCATATCAGTCAGCATGAATCTTGAATTCAAGGCTGCTGGTGATCATCCATCTGAACATATCTCCAACCATCAAACAGGTCTTTTTGTTCAGACAATGTCTCTGTCTCCTCTGCAGACTATGTTTAATTGTGGCGAGCTCTGTGTTGTGTTTCTCCAGCAGAGATGTGGCCTCTTAACTCAGTTTGGTTTGTCAGGAGCTCAGAATGAAAAGCCAGATGAATCCAATTACGCAATGAAATAATAAGACTCATGAGAGGCTGGTGGCAATCCCTCAGTCTTGAGTCATTTTGATAAAATGCTAATCAGGGGGGCCAAGACATGCAAAGCTATCGACCCCAGTCGCATGTTCATAATGACTCTTTCAATTAGTCAGGTAATTAAGGTAACCCATGTTTCCCTGCAAGCAGATCAAACATTTTATAGATAATCAATTCCTCACCAGAGGGAAGCTTAAGAAATAAAGTTCCTGGATTGAGCAGAAATTGTTTCAATACAGGCTGGTACAAATACTGGCATTAAGAATGAAGATCACCTCTCAAGTTTCACACATCAAAAAGGAAGTTGTTTTTCCTAACAGCTGGCCTACAGCAAGCTTTATTCTTAAAGGCATATGTTGTAGTAATATGGGTTCTGAGATTGGTTGAGTGCAGCCCTCAGTGGTCTTTGGTATACACACAGGACATGAACACCAAACTTTTAACTTAAAGGTGACATATTCTGCTCTTTTCATCAAAATATATTGGTCTAAGAGGCCCCCAAAAACATGTCTTTAAAGTTTATTGCTCAAAAAAACACTTTGAAATCAGATTTTGGTCTGCCTGTAAACCCCTCTTTTTCAGCCCTGCTCAGAACAGGCTGTTTTCTGTGTCTGTGCCTTTAAATGAGAATGAGCTCTCTGACCACGCCCCCTCAGGAAGTGGATGTGTCCTCGGCTGTCCAGCACGTTGATCTAATGTATACATGTTGGCTGCTCACAGACCTGCGTTACTTCAACCCTCTGAATCTGATCCAGAATCTGATCCTGACGGGGAGGCGCCTGCAGCAGGACCTTTCTGAACCATTGGTCACAGATTTAGTGTTTCTTGTTGTTTTATTTGTCAGCATGTCGACGTGTGTCTTGGTACACAGCTACGAACATGTAGCTATGTGGCTATGCTAACTAGTGCTAGCACTTTTCCATGAAAAATAAAAATCATCCACTAGATCTTCAAATCTGCAGGCATGGGGAGTAAAACCGACCTTTGTGTTTATTAAGACAGCCTACAACTAGCATGCCTCCCTCCTAAGCTCCTTGTTAGCACACATGTGTGCAGGGAATGAAAAACGGAGGAGGGGTTGAGTTGTATTTTATACAGTCTATGGGCTGAACAAGCTCTGAGCTCTGACTTCCTGTTACAGACCGGATGGCGTTGTGATGTATGAAAAACACTGAAAACTGAAACGGCTGGTTTCAGCACACATTTACAGAAAGGTGGAGAAATCAGAACAGGGGCAGAATGGATCCTTTTCATTTTCAGGGGGTTTGTAGACAGGGACACATATTTCAGGTAGAGAACCATTAAAAAGTCAATTTTGCATGATATGTCACCTTTAAGGTCTTGCGGTTTAACTTGACTCTCTACCCTGACCCCTTTGTCAGTGGATCTACTTGTCCACTAATAACTTGTAGAGAGGGCATGGTACTTTTTTCAGCTATTTTGGACACAAATCATCAGTGAGTTTGTTTGGGTGGTACTCCATTTCTACAGCCTTTCACTTATAAATTTGACTTTGTCTTCCACTGACTCCTTTCTGCCCTCTCCAGTCAGCTGGCAAGCCTGTCAGCCAGAGAGTGCAGATCAAAAGCCCTGTTTCAGCCTCTCAGCCACCAAAGCCAGCGTGACAGTGATACATCATTAACACACATGGAGAGCACACTGCCTTTCTTCCTTTGGATTTAACATCTCTTATGTTCAGCCTGCTTCCACCGCAGCCTTACTAGGCCTTGTTTTTTTTATCCGAGGATATTCTCTACCTCAAGTGTATCGGGGCTGAAAGTCACAAGCTTGTGTGTGTGGAGAGAAGAATTTGACGGCTGAAGGAATGAGACAGTTAACTCAGACGCAGAGCTGACAGAGCTGATTATAGTCATTCCTGTGTTAAGATGCTGACAACTGAACAGTGCTGCTGTCAGGGCTGGAGGGGATTATTGTGTGTTGGATGACGGATAAAATTCAGCCTCTTTATAATATCATGGTAATGAGAAAAGAATGAAAATTGGATTTAATAGCAAAGGTGATAACATATTATTTTTTTTATTAATATCAAACAAGCCAGTAAAGGAATGTCTAGCTTGAAAGTGGGATGCAAGCTCTTGACATGCATACATTCATAACCTTTCAGCAGCCTACAGTCCACTTTATTGATTTACTAAAAGCATTAGTCACCATTTGTCCATCAGTGTACAAAAGCTACAAAAGAAGGCATTTAAAATGACAAGTAGTCACATTTAAAGGTGAAAGATAGTAAATAGGGCTCAGGAAATGATGGTTGCTGTCCACAATGCACTCATACAAGGTGTTACTAAGTAAGTAAGAAGGTTGAAAAGAATTGATTCTGCCAGGTAAGAGGAGGAAAGTGCTTTTTGTTGTAAAAACATCCGAGTATCTTTTGTCTGCAAACAGCTCCATGCAGACACACAGACATACAATTTGCTCCCTGAAGATCAGTGCAAAGGAAACAAAAAAAGCTGTTGTTGTAAGCAGAAACCACATCAATAATGCATATTTAATATGCTCTGCTTCTAAGCTTCATAGAGCCTTTTAAATGTCTCCCAAATGAGCTGCATTGCTGTTTTAAAAAACAATCTTAAAACACCCACAAGTGACCACACAGCTGTCTACCAGTTATCTCCAAAAGAGTAGAGGTGGAAAAGAAAAAGGTTGTGAGCTGCTATGACCAGATTTTGTGTAATGGTCCTCAGGAGGCTGCAGGACTGTGTAGGAGACGGTTGGAGTCAGAGAGAGAGGAGGAGCAGCAGAGTCATCAGTGCTGCAGGTGTTAGAGTGGACTGCTCTGTGGCGATACTCCAGTTTAATAACACTGCGGCTCATCCAGAGTGAACCTCGGGAAGGGGAAAGGAAAAGGAACATGATCTGTGTGGCCTCAACCAGAAAAATAATCCTGCATGTGAAGACTGTTCCATCCAAAATTGAATGCATAAATTATACACAGATGTGTCTTTCAGCTTGGCAACTGTGTGTGTGCGTGCGTGTGTGTTTGAGCCAGGTAGAAGTGGTTGCAGTGTGATGGCCTCTATGGCTGTGCAAAGCTCCAAGCGAACATTACATCATCTCTGTCTCCATTAGATCACTGCATGTTTTAATTTTCAGTTGCAAATGACTTTTATGTGTCCATAGATGTCAAAAATAAGCTTTTCTTTCCCATAGTTTGGTACTGCTTTGTTTGTTAATTTCAATTCAGTAACTATTTTCCCACTGCTGTTCTTCCATTTTCTTTCTACTTCATCCTTTTTGGTTTCTTGCATAAATCTACTTGCTGGTGCTCAAAACAGTTTAACTACCATAATCCCCAAAGAATCCATGTATTAATAATGCACTGGAAATTATGCTTCAGAGGACTAAATTCCTTACATAACTTACATTTAGTTCAGAGTTTTTGCAAGCTTGTCCTCTCCATTATTTACTGCCAAACCCTCCCCTTACCAGCCATGGCAACACCATATCTAGTAGCACATTTTAGGAAAATATGATAATTACATCCATTATCTTGACCGCTTATCCCGTTAGGGGTCACGGGGGGCTGGAGCCAATCCCAGCTGGCTTCAGGCGGAAGGCCCATGGACAGGTCGCCAACCTATCACAGGGCTAACACAGAGAGACAGACAACCATTCACACCCACACCCACACTTATGGGCAATTTAGAGTGATCAATCAACCTGAGCATGTTTTTGGACTGTGGGTGGAAGCCGGAGTACCCGGGGAGAACCCACGCATGCATGGAGAGAACATGCAAACTCCACACACTCCCTGCCCAGCAGGGGATTCAAACCAGGAACCTTCCAGCTGTGAGGCAACAGCGCTACCCACTGCACCACCATGCAGCCCTGATAATTCTCCCACTTAGAAAGATGAGAGAGGTCTGTCATTTTCATCAGAGGTACACTTCAACTATGAGAGACAAAATGAGAAAAAAAAATCCAGGAAATCACATTGTAGGATTTTTAAAGAATTTATTTGTAAATTATGGTGGAAAATAAGTATTTGGTCACCCACAAACAAGCAAGATTTCTGTCTCTCACAGACCTGTAACTTCTTCTTTAAGAAGCTCTTCTGTCCTCCACTCGTTACCTGTATTAATGGCTCCTGTTTGAACTGGTTATCTGTATAAAAGACACCTGTCCACAGCCTCAAACACTCAGACTCCAAACTCAACCATGGCCAAGACCAAAGAGCTGTCCAAGGACACCAGGAAGAAAATTGTGGACCTGCACCAGGCTGGGAAGAGTGAATCTACAATAGGCAAGCAGGTTGGTGTGAATAAATCAACTGTGGGAGCAATTATAAGAAAATGGAAGACATACAAGACCATTGATAATCACCCTTGATCTGGGGCCCTACGCAAATCCTGTGGGGTCAAAATGATCATGAGAACGGTGAGCAAAAATCCCAGAACTACACGGAGGGACCTGATGAATGACCTGCAGAGAGCTGGGACCAAAGTAACAAAGGCTACCATCAGTAACACACTACGCCGAGAGGGACTCAAATCCTGCAGCGCCAGGCGTGTCCCCCTGCTTAAGCCAGTACATGTCCAGGCCCATCTGAAGTTTGCCAGAGAGCATATGGATGATCCAGAAGAGGATTGGGAGAATATCATGTGGTCAGATGAAACCAAAATAGAACTTTTTGGTAAAAACTCAACTCGTCGTGTTTGGAGGAAGAAGAATGCTGAGTTGCATCCCAAGAACACCATACCTACTGTGAAGCATGGGGGTGGAAACCTCATGCTTTGGGGCTGTTTTTCTGCAAAGGGGACAGGACGACTGATCCGTGTTAAGGGAAGAATGATGATGATGATGTAACGTGAGATTTTAAGCCAAAACCTCCTTCCATCAGTGAGGGCATTGAAGATGGAACGTGGCTGGGATTGTGAATAAGCCCCAGTGTGTCACTTCATTTAAATACTTCCTTTCCCCTAGCACTTGAATTGATTTTAAAACATCATCATTCTTCCTTCTAATTTAGTGCTTATGCTCACATTTCATTGAAATGTTGCATCACATCAATGACAGACTCTGCTGCTGTGCTGCTGCTGATAATACAACTAAATCATCTGCTTAGAGCTGAATTCTAATGTTTCTGTTACTTTGTCTGTAGGTTCCCTTCTCTTAACATATCAGCCTTGTATTTGCATTTCTTTATAATTAATTTTCCTGTTCTCTTGTCACAGTGCAATGACAAGCATGCCTACACCCATATGTTACTCATCTCAGGCTGTCTTTGTTTATCTCCTCCTCTGCATCCACACCATTCCTCTCTGTTTTCTCCCCTCTCTCTCTCTCCACACCTAGTTTTCCATCTAAAGTCAGTCAGACATCAGGCAGTGTGCCCAATCTGTTGAGACACAAAATTACTGCACATATGAGTGTGCATGGGGCATAGAGAGGTTTACCCACCTTTTGAGTATGGTTGGAGTCATCTGCAAGAAAATAATGGTGCAGGTTGCAAACCTGGGCTCTTGTTTTATCTCACATCCCTCAAATGTTTAATAAGCTTTGATGTTTCTAGTCTTTCGGTACATTTACAGTACATACTCAGGCTCACACCTAGAGAGATGTGATGTGAAAGAGTGAGGGAAATCCAAGTGATGATAAGTCGTGGTGTTGGATCTCCTGAGGGCTTTTGCACACTGTGTCAGACGCTTTCATATCTGTCCCAGATCTGTACATGGAACCTATCAGATGCTGAAAAATAGGCTTCCCATAAACGCAAATCTGTATGCAAATGAAGACTATATCCAGACAGTTAGCAAATGCATTTAATCTTAGAAACAAATGCAACTCCTGCCCTAACAAAGCTGTTAGAGAGTTGTGCATTCAGTACATGTAGAAACAGAATATAAAGACCACAAGCAACCAATTAGGGTAAGATTCAGGGGCTATAGCATCCATCTTCACCTGGTTCAAGATCTTAGATTAGGTGTCACTATTAAAGAATGGACGATCCATTAAGGTTTAATTGGTTCTTTGTGCTTTAAGAGGTGAGTCGATTTCACCTCTGACCCTGTGCTTGTCAGCTGTAACACTTCACCCTTCCTGACCTCTATTTGCTGTCCATCAATCAATTACACACACACACACACAAACACCCACACACACACACATACACAAACGCAGGTGAAAGTAGAATGCATTCAGTACTGTGCTTGTGCAGCCTGAATTTCATGTGTAGATAACGATTTTTTAAATGTCTAATCACACTAATTAATTATAATTACTTTGCCTAAAATAAGCATCCTGTTATAATTTTCTAATTGCTCTAGGTTTTGCCTTTAAAAAGCAGGGGGAAAAAATCTCCTACAGTAGCTAAGGGGTATTTGAGTGAAAGCCTTGTTAACCTTTAATTTTAATCATGACTGAAGGTCCATCCTTTACTTAATTTGTACCTTTCAGGTATTATTCATAACATCTGAGTCACAGAGCAGCTGTTTTCCAGGAAAATATATGCCCAGCAGGCTGTTAAACAACACTAACCTCTGGTTTAAAGATGTTTTCAGATTCTTCTCAGACTCTGTCCTCCATCTGCTTCACATTTACAACAAGATTGATAAAAACTAATTCAAAGGTGTTAGGTGGAAATTACATAATTTGTCCACTTTTTTGTGTCATTGAAAACGAGCAAGATTTATTTTAAAAGCCTGTTATGGTGTCACGTCCCAAAAGGACCTGTAGGACATTTCTTTCCAGCTTACACCTCTTGTTTAAGGAATTTAGCTCTTCTCTGTACCAGCTGAGATGTTATCTGTGATTATCTGTTTTACTCTGCTTTAAATAAAATGTGTTAAATTCTTTATATGTGTTGTTTCAACTACATTTCAACTAATTGTGTTTCAGCGTATGTGTTACCTAAGGGATACATGTGTTACACTTTACAATAAGGGTCCAAAAAGCATTCACTAATGGTTAATTAAGGTAAAGTAATCCTTATGAGGCAGTTTAGTATTTATAATGTGTTACCTAAGTGATGCATGTGGTACACTTTACAATAAGGGTCTAGAAAGCATTCACTAAAGGCTGATTTATACTTCTGCGTCTCCCCTACGCAGCAGGGGCTGACGCGGACTTGAGCCCCACATACTTGTGCGTCGGTGTGTCCGTGTCGCGCAGCAATTCTCCGCCAAAACACTAGAGGGCAGTGCGGTCTCTCTGATAGCCGGTCGCCTGCTTCCTGTCCCGCTACGATCTCTGTTTACTTTTCCACAGAGTTTCAGAGCGTGTTATGTTAATCTACAGCTGATACATGTTGCTGTTTATCATACAGACATGATTACATGAAGAATAGAGAGGAGGAGATGAAATACACGGCCGATGTGCGGCCGATGTCCGGGATCCCGGAAGTGTTGTAAATGCGGGAAATACAAAGCCGCCGAGCGGACCAATCACAGGGCTTGAGGTCCACGTCGGCTCTACGGGGAGTTACATTTTGGAGGAGGTGCACATCAGCTACGTGCGTAGGCCTCGGCGTAGGTACGGGAGCTACGCGGACCCCCGGCGTAGGGTACGCCGTTGATTCAACGCAGAAGTATAAATCAGCCTTAATGGTTAACTAATTACATGATGCAACTTTTATTAATGCTTAATAATGTATTAATTAACTCTGAGCGGTAGACATTAATGAACTGCTTATTAATGCTTTAACGAATGTGTTAGTTAATGTTAGGTAATACATTATAATGATTATTAAACCATTATTAATGAATGCTTAATAATGCATTAACTGCCAGTTTACAAGGAGCCTTATGAAAAGGGACAGCTGATCATGAAGTTCCAGGTGGACTTCCCAGAGAAACATTGGCTCCCAGAACATCTCATGTTCCAGCTGGAAAGACTGCACCCCTCCCAGGGACGATGTGATGATCACTGATGACATGGAGGAGGTAGAACTCATTGAGGTGGATGAGCAGTCACAACAGAAAAGCTACAGCAGGGAAGCTTATGAGGAGGATGAAGAAAGTCCTAGAGGCAGAGTACAATGTCAGACTCAGTCATTTTTAACTGTGTTAATTAAGGGACCCTTATTGTAAAGTGTTACAGAGATACCTTAGACCAATGTGTTGTTTTAGCCTGGCAATAAGACAAAAACTGTAAAAAGAGATGCTTCTTAAGATCCTGAGTATTCAGAGTAGAACAAAACGCACATTTTCTTTATTTTTCTTACAGAAAATAGCCTTTCCTTGAGTGGTTTCAGGGTCTCAAACTTGCAGAATGCAAATCTGAAAAGGTTAAGATGATCGGGTGTCGGTTTTATCTTGAGTGCAGAGCTCTAAATCAAGGACATACAGCATGTCAACTCTGCAAGTGGAAAACATGTTAAAAGCAGTTTTGATTTGACTAAAATATGTTTTCATCCAGATGGCTGGAGGATTCTTTGGATAGAATGAAATACCTTTAGAAATGTGGCAAGTGCTGCTCGTGTTCCTTCTGGGTTGTTCAAAGATCACTGTGTACTCATTTTTCAGAAAGGCCTGTGTCAAACTCAGTGACTCAGATTTAATGATAATGCATGAGAGGCCCGAACTGCAAGGGAAATGATTCGCTTAAGAACTCTAAATTGTTGTTGCTTATTTTTTTTTATGGATTTCTCACATTTGCTACACATGCTGCAGCACCACAAATACACAGCTTCCATTAATGCCAGGTGAGCTCATTGCTTATCAATATCACTGTGAGCAGCTGCTGCTTCTCCATTGACTAACTCTCTCTTTAATACACAATTCCAGACAGTCCCAGCCGACTGTGGAGGCTGGTAAAAGGCTATGAGCCACATTAGACACATAAGTACTTCTTTATGATGTTTGAATTGACTGCATGGTTACATAGTGGAGCAGGAATTGGACAGCAGACATTGACCTGCTTGTGAATGGCGGTGGAGGGATTGAACAAAGGCTGGATCAGGGGACTGTGGTTTGGCTCTGTGGCTGCAGGATTTACACCTCTGCTCTCCTGTCCACTTGCTGATTGTACCTTTTTCCCCTGATTTCCCCCCCAGGCACCGGACCATTCACTGACAAGCCAGCGAGAGAGTAAATACAGGAGTAAGAAAAAGCCACAAGTTTGATTTTGACTTCAGAACTGAATTCCCCCCCTGGGATTAATAAAGTATGATCTTAGAAACATTTTCTTTGTAGCAAGCACTCCAAAAGATAAATGTGCATGACAGAAAACATCAAACAAAGTGAGAAGAACATACACATAGACTTGCCCAAGAAATTATAAATATAGATGACCAAAAGCACTCACATAAGATCCAAAAGAAAGTCATTTTGCAACGTGCAGTATTACTAAGAGTCACAAAGAATACCTGTAGAACCCTGCTTTCCATTGCCACCAGCTCATAGATTGTATGAGCAACGGAAGTAGCTACTGGGACAAAGCAAGGAGCTGACAGTTGCCAAATTACCTAAATTATATGGTATAGATAAGAAGATGGGTGGCACACCCGCTCCCCAAAGTGAAGCCAAGATATTTGGAGCTCCCACTACTGACTGGCTGCAGTAAAGGTTGCACCCCGTGACCTAAACTGGCACCGTCAAACTAGAAATATATATCAGACACTCAAAGAGCCAATAAGACAAGCTAGTAGGGGAGAACGGGGTTGGTTGTCACACTCGTTATATCTCGCCACCAGAGGGCGCTGTCTCTCAAATTGGGGTATGGACATTTCCAGAATTAGGATCAGAGCTCACCTAAATAGTCTTCTCTGGAGTAAGACAGCTGAACTTGAAGTGAGAGGACTTTTTATATTTTTCATGTCAAATTGTAAATATTCAGCTCCTCAGTATTTTTCTTCTAGGCTTTTAAACGATGGGTTTATAACAAAACAAGTGTTACCCTTACAAAGTGTGAGGGGAAAGCTATAGTTTAGATTTTAATTAGCTAGCTAACTACTTGTTAGATGGTTGTTAGCCTTGATGCTAGCAAAAAAAATCCAGTTGGGGTTGGTCGTCACATTCTCTTTGGGGTTGGTTGTCACATGTAACAACCAACCCCTATGTTGGCAAAATCATGCATGGTGAAATGAGTTGGAGTGTGCAGACCCTACATTTACCATCACTGTAACTCAGACAGTGACTGCATGTAGCCTAGTTGAGTCGGCCATTATTGTTCGGCCTGTTTGTTTTGTTCTTTATGTTGTTATATAGGCTGGCCTAAAGATGTGTTTCCTGTTCATGTTCCTTGATCATTTTATGTTAAAATGAATTAAGTTATGTAGGCCTATCACTTGTCAGTGCAATTAAACTTTCAAATTTAGTTCTGCCTTCTTGCATTTTTAAAAAGATTTTTCCCATTAAAATACCATTGTGACAACCAACCCCATAGTGTGTGAACACCAACCCCATAGTGTGTGACAACCAACCCCATAGTGTGTGACAATCAACCCCATAGTGTGTGACAACCAACCCCATAGTGTGTGACAACCAACCCCATAGTGTGTGACAATCAACCCCATAGTGTGTGACAACAAACCCCATAGTGTGTGACAACAAACCCCATAGTGTGTGACAACCAACCCCATAGTGTGTGACAATCAACCCCATAGTGTGTGACAACCAACCCCATAGTGTGTGACAACCAACCCCATAGTGTGTGACAACCAACCCCATAGTGTGTGACAATCAACCCCATAGTGTGACAACCAACCCCATAGTGTGTGAACACCAACCCCATAGTCTGTGACAACCAAACCCATAGTGTGTGACAACCAACCCCATAGTGTGTGAACACCAACCCCATAGTGTGTGACAACAAACCCCATAGTGTGTGACAACCAACCCCATAGTGTGTGACAACCAACCCCATAGTGTGTGACAACAAACCCCATAGTGTGTGACAACAAACCCATAGTGTGTGACAACCAACCCCATAGTGTGTGACAACCAAACCCATAGTTTGTGACAACCAACCCCATAGTGTGTGACAACCAACCCCATAGTGTGTGACAACCAACCCCATAGTGTGTGATAACCATCCCGTGATGGGGTTGGTTGTCACAATGTGTCAGAGTGTCTTTGATAGTTAATTGCCTTTTTGTTACAATGAGTTGGAAAATGAGAAGGATACACATTTCAAGCCAACACCTTAAGCATCAGTTTAATGTAGGAATGACTATTGAAAGATGTTCTGATGATGAGCAATCATCAAAACAGTAAAAAGTGTGACAACCAACCCCGTTCTCCCCTACTCCTGCGTCTTAGTGCAAAAATGTGAATATGATTATAATGGAATTGTACTCACAGAAAAAGCTTGAGCCCCAACTTCAGAGATACCAAGTTAGTGTCATGAACCACACTGAAAGCTACTATATTTACCTAAGTTTGGTGTTTTAATTAGCTGAGAGAACACCTGGTACACAGCCAGCAATATACGTCTGTCACTCTGAGAGACAATGCCTGTATTTATGCATATCTTTAAGCAGACCCGTATTGCATCAATGGGTGAGTTCTACAAATAGTTACCCCAAGTAGAGTTTTCATGGATAGGCAAATAAGTTAGAGAGACCAAAACTGTTATTTTTACTAAAGTGTCAACATATTTCACTCTGCTGAACATTTCAGAAATGAAATATGAGGCCGAATGGGGATTGACTCCTTATTTGGAGCCTGCCTCTAGTGGCCTGTCTAGGAACTGCAGTTTTTTTCCCCCTCCGTTTGACTTTTCTTTCTCAAAATTGGAGGTTGCTGCTTGCATTAAAACACTTTAGTGTTCTACACTCCCAAACCAATTCCTATTATTTACCTCTCTTTTTTCACAGCTCCCCAATGAAGACCACCAACCCCTCATTGTTTGTCCCCAGTCCTAGTAATAATACCTTGTCAAAGCAGGGGATGTAGCATGTAATAAGGGGTATTAACCCAGAGCGAATAGCTATCATCATGGTTTGGAGATTTTAGAGAGTGCATGTACGTGATGACAAAGAGAGAACAGGGAAGAAGACCCACTAGGGGGGCTGTTCTGTTCAATAGAAATCTGACTCACAAAACATCTGTACAAAGGATTTAGTGGATTTGAGAGGCCTTGAAGAATTACTGGAAGTGCTGAGTGTAACAGAAAGATTAAACTGTTGCTTCAGGAGGGCTTCAAACAGTACCCTATCAAAATATTAGGAGTGACAGATAACAGGAAAATTGGACCTTTTACATTTTAATCTGTCTCCAAATCTCATTAAAGGTTGCTATCAACCTCTCCTCCAATCAGACCGCTTGTTTAAAAAAAGGTTATGTAATCTGCAATGATTTCATCATTTCATTATACTCATATCAATAAAAGTTTAAATCTTGCATACATCCATTTTTGCTCTCCAGGATGAACTCTCGGGCTGTCAGACTCTTTCTTTGCAAACACACACACACACACACACACACACACACACACATACATGCAAGCACACACCAAATGCAGCAAAGCAGGAGAGAAGACATCAGCCCTCCCCTTTCGATTAATGATTTCCGATTCCCAAACTCCTCTTCTCTCTTGGATGAGGCATCACTTGCATCACCCCTTTTTCCAACACAGTGTGTGCTTGTGCACACAAACACACACTTTGTCAGAGGTAACATTTGCATGAATGCAGGAGGCTGTCAGAACAGGACTCATCATTTACCTGAATTGTGCTTAGTTGCACATGAGCATGGCGTCTCACTCCAATGGTTGAAACCCCAAATTTTTAAGACAACACATTTTTTTCCTCTCCCTTCAATTTGATTCCCCAACCATTGCCCTGCATTTCCTACACATCACAAACAGGCAAACGGCTTATCATTCACCATATTAAAACGCTTTTTTTCTTGCCATGGTCTATTTTCCTCTTTTACTCCAAGCTGGGGGATGTGGCAGCCAGCTTCTCTGAACGTCAGAAAGCCCATCAATAATGCACACACTGCTTGTTATAGCTCAAACTCACTCTGCTCCAATGGCTCACCAACCTAAAACCCAGCATCAAAGAGCAGAAAGATGTCTGAATGAGTGTGTGTGTGAGTGTGTTTGTGTGTGTGTGTGTGTTTGTGTGAGTATGCAAGCACTGCATGTACTATATGTCTTACAGGCAGAGGCGTTAAGAGCATTGACTTTAAACCCGTTTCTAATAAGAAGGGGAGTGTCTGTTTATTTTCAATGAACAAGCACTGCAGGGAGATTAATTTATTGGAGGCGGTTTATTTTCTTTGAATAAGAAATAAAGCTTTGTGCTGAGTTCTGGGGAAAATGCGTCTTGGATTGAGGTCAAGGACGGGGGCTTTGTGATGTGAACCTTTCTTTAACATCCAGCACTTTTTAAAGAATGTAGGAGGAGGAGGAAGGAGGAGTGAGGCTCTCAGTGCTTTGGCAGCAAACAGTGGTTACAGCGGCAACATTATGCTCTTCGGTTGAATAAATCTCACAGCAATAAAGGTGTGTGATATGCAGAATAATCATCATTACACATACTGTAGCACAAAATCACAATTACTTTATCCTCTTATTGTTAACATCTCATGTTGCTCACTGTACTAAGACCATTTTACCTTGGATCCAACTGATAGGAAACACCAGAATGCAGGACTTAATGTCAGATTTTGCGCATCTGAAGTGATAGGTAGGAAACGCCTACAGTGACAGGTGTTTTAAACTTTTTATTACATAACTGCATTACATCTTTGAAATATTTTAAGGTATATAGTCTTGATAGAATTAATACAATAAATGTTATTAAAGTGAACTGAAACCAGGCTGACTGTCCCCACCTGGAACCATGGATAACCTGTAAGTTGGATACTTTTCTCTATTTCTCACATATATCCCTCTTACTGCACAGAACTCCTCCACACACAAAGGGTGGGGCCCCGTCACAACTTTTCAAACGTGCGGTGTCTAACTTTCCTGGCTGTCGGTCCTCTAAGGACGCGTCCACTCACCTGCACGAGACGGTGATTTCCACTTTGGTGGCTGGGATGTTTCCGGTGATCGGGTCGAAGTCGTACACCGATGACATGTCCTCAAGCTTGTCCAAACCGTCTTCCTCCATCAGCTCCATCGCCAGATCTCGGGGTGGCTCGGGTCTGATCCGAGAGCCGCACAGTCTGGTCCTGACGGTGCGCGCCGAGTCTCCGGAGACTCCAGAGACCAGATCAGAGACCAGGCGGCCTCCGGTTCGGACGGGTGAGGCAGCCACTTCACTGATGTTGAAAGCTGGAGATGAGGGAGGACGGAAGGATGTGGGGGAAGCACCTGGTTAACTGTCCATGGAGCGTAGATCAGGAGAAAAGAAGAAACAGCAGGACAGGCACTGAGGGGACTGTTGCGCGTCACATGGAGAGGTGGACTCCTCTCCGCGCTTTGTCTTCAGTATGAGCGCACGGCAGAGCGTGTGAGGAGAAAAGGCTGGATGCTCTCTAACACACCCATCCTCCTCCCACACAGAATTACACTCAAGTGCTGGCAACCCTGCCCGTGCCCCGCTGCTGCTGCTGCTGCTGTCAGTCTGCAACAGCTTCTGCGCTCATAACTGGCAGTGTATGCGCTGGTTCAGTGGTGGGTTTTTATTGCTACTAAGATTTAAAATCTTCATTTAAGGAATGAAAGAAAAATGCAGCCTGAAATCTTTCAAAAGCAGTGACTGAGAAGCTTTTAAAGTGCAAAATTCCTTCACATTGTTTGTGGATATTTATCCTAACGCCCCCTGACAATTAGAAATATAGCACACTCTGTCAGGAGCAATCACTAGAACTATACTCTCAACTTATGACAAGGGCTCATGAGTGGACACGTCTTTGTTCAAAGCTTTAAGGACACAGAGTTACAGTGGGTTAGAGCAGTGTTTTTCAACCTTTTTTGAGCAAAGGCACATTTCATACATTGAAAAAAATCCTGTGTCACACCACCAACCAAAAGAGTTCCAAAATGACACATTTAGTCTCTCAATATATGAATCTATTTATCTGAGGGAGGAACTTAGGCTACTTCTTTAACTGCGTCAGGGTGAACCATCTCATTTACAACGGCTTTTGCAGGTAGGATTAAAGGTGACATATTATGTTCTTTTTCATTAACATATATTGGTCTAAGAGGTCCCCAAAACATGTCTTTAAAGTTTATTGCTCAAAAAAACACTTTGAAATCAGATTTTGGTCTGCCTGTAAACCCCTCTTTTTCAGCCCTGCTCAGAACAGGCTGTTTTCTGTGTCTGTGCCTTTAAATGAGAATGAGCTCTCTGACCACGCCCCCTCAGGAAGTGGACGTGGCCTCAGCTCTCCAGCACGTTGGTCTAATGTTTACATGTTGGCTGCTCACAGACCTGCGTTACTTCAACCCTCTGAATCTGATCCAGAATCTGATCCTGACGGAGAGGCGCCTGTAGCAGGACCTTTCTGAACCATTGGTCACAGATTTAGTGTTTCTTGTTGTTTTATTTGTCAGTATGTCGACGTGTGTCTTGGTACACAGCTAAGAACATGTAGCTATGTGGCTATGCTAACTAGCGCTAGCACTTTTCCATGGAAAATAAAAATCATCCACTAGATCTTCAAATCTGCAGACGTGGGGAGTAAAACCGACCTTTGTGTTTATTAAGACAGCCTACAACTAGCATGCCTCCCTCCTAAGCTCCTTGTTAGCACATGTGTGCAGGGAATGAAAAACAGAGGAGGGGTTGAGTTGTATTTTATACAGTCTATGGGCTGAACAAGCTCCGAGCTCTGACTTCCTGTTACAGACCGGATGGCGTTGTGACGTATGAAAAACACTGAAAACTGAAACGGCTGGTTTCAGGACACATTTACAGAAAGGTGGAGAAATCAGAACAGGGGCAGAATGGATTCTTTTCATTTTCAGGGGGTTTGTAGACAGGGACACACATTTCAGGTAGAGAACCATTAAAAAGTCGATTTTGCATGATATGTCACCTTTAATGTCTCTGCCACAGTGTGTGGCTTTTTTGATTTGGCTACAAGTTCAGCTACTAAGTAGCTAGCTTTGAGAGCTCTCACAGACACTGTAGTTTTTCTCATAAAAGTTGCCTTTTCCACCGCCCATATTACACTCTTCATCCAGGTTAGACTTTTATCCATGGCCCAGTTGGAGTTTTCATTTTTCCTTTTTGAATATTTATCCATTGCTGTTGTGCGCCTACGTCTTGTCACATACACCTCGCATCATTAATTCTTTTATCTTAAATTAACCAGGTCATAAGTGGGTTTTATTGCCACCCAGTGGCACTGCCTTGCAGACATCCGGAGCTGGATGAGCAGGAACTTCCTGAAATTCAACTGGAATAAAACCGAGGCCCTGCTCATCGGCTCCAAATCCACCCTCACCAAATCTCAACACATCCCAGCCCCACCCATCATCATCGACGGATTCCCTGTACCCTTCTCCCCCCAAGTCAAGAGCCTCGGTGTCATTCTGGACAGCACCCTCTCATTCGCACCTCACATTCAAAACATCACCCGGACTCCGCAACATCTCCAGACTCTGTCTCAATCCAGCACCGAAATCCTGGTTCACTCATTCGTCACTTCCTGTATCGATTACTGCAACGCCCTCCACCAGACCAATCAACAGACTGCAACTCATTCAGAACTCGGCTACCCGGATCATCACCCGCACCAAATCATCAGACCACATCACTCCTGTTCTCATCCAACTTCACTGGCTCCCTGTCCAACACCGCATCCACTACAAAAACCTTCTCCTCACCTACAAAGCTCTCCACAACCTGGCCCCCACTTACCTCCTCCACCTCCTTCATAAATACACTCCCTCCCGCTCCCTCCCACTCAACCTCTGCTGGACTATTAACCATCCCACCGTCACGCCTCAGTACCATGGGCGCCCGAGCCTTCAGCTGCTCAGCACCCAGACTCTGGAACTCCCTCCCCCCACACATAAGACAGTCGGACTCCACAACATCATTCAAATCCCAACTCAAAACTCACCTTTTCAAACTGGCTTACTCCCTCTAACTGGACTCTCTGCACTTCACTAGTTTTTAGTTTTTATTCATTACTCTTTCTTTTTGTTTGTTTGTTTGTTTTTATGATGTTTTAATGATGAATGATTTTATGATCTGTAAGGTGACTTTGGGTGATTTGAAAGGCGCCCAAAATAAAATGTATTATTATTATTATTAGTGGGTAGCGCAGGTCAGTACATGTGCAAGTATTTCATTACTCCGCCAGTCACTACACTGCAGGCACAGACGCAATCCATGGCAAAGTATTTGCAGTATATGAATAATACTTTTTTGGATTAATGAAGTGAAATTTGATACTGTCCCACGGCACATCTGACACATAAACTGACACCCCACAGTGGTTGAAAATCACTGGGTTAGAGTACACTGCCCTCAGAAGTGGGGATTTCAGCACTACAACCACGGACAGCTCCAAGAGGACAACAGCTCAAATTCAGAAGAGGGGAAGCGGAAAAGTGTGGACAAAAAACTTCAAATATTCTCTAGCCTTAATTATAAACTGAGCAATGGCCGTGACAGTTTAACCTCACACGTTCAACTCAAATGAATGTGGAGTTGGAGATTAAAGTTCCCATTTTGCACTCTTCTGTGTTGGAGAGGGCATGACATTTTTAAAAAATGTGAGTCGGCAATTAAAATGTGTTCAGGCTGCCTGATTTAAAATCAATATTAATTATAGACGAGGGAATTACATGGAGATTTAATAGCCCCCATCCATCATTAGCCTGTTGTATTGCAGCTAAGACCTGCCCTGTAAACCCTGCTGTAATAAATATGCTAAACTGGTGTTGCCCCCCTGCCAAGAAATTGATGGCTTTGTCATTTTTGGATAACTACAGTTCCTAAATGCAGTTTGTGTGACTGTGTGTGTGACTGTGTGTGTGTGTGTGTGTGTGTGTGTGTGTGTGTGTGTATGGTTTTGACGCTCTATGCTTCTCCATCTTTTTTCATGCATAAACAAAGCCCTAACACGTATGTGTGAATATATGAAATGCACAGAAACAGAAATCATGAATAATCAAATAACCAGCTGCTTCTCACAGATTGCTGGTTGCATCAGTAAAAAAAACACACACACACACACTTTTGACCAACTCAGAAAGTAGTTGTCACATTTTCAGTCAAAAAGGAAACAGAGGCGTCACATTTCCTCTTTCGGTGTACTTCGTGTTTCTCCATCCCTTTAACTCTCTAACATGCACATCACACTCATGCAATGACACATAAACCCTTTTACCTTCTTTTCATAAATGGGTGCAGCAGCAGCAAACAAATCCTTCTTGCATAGAAGCACCTCGTGTCTGGATTCTGGAAATCAATTTATACCGGCACAAGGCGCTTCTGCCCACACAGCCCTCCAGCTCAGGATCAGGACTGCACACACACACACACACACAAACACATCATTTCTTCACACACCACTGTGCATATCTAAAAATCAAATTAGTTTCTCATATGTCACTGAACGACCAACAAATGGAGATAAAGAGGCAAACATGACTGCATACAAACCACTGTCTCACCAGGATGTTTGACGTGTTTTAGTGTTTCTTGTTTAGTGTGGGTGAGCGTGTTATTGCTGATGTTGTGAGGAGGGGGTTGGCGGGAGCACAGCCAGAGGAACAGGGGGAAAAATGGAGGAAACAGAGAAATAGAAGGATGTCTTATAGAGTAGCAAGTCTGCCTTGAGCAATAACCTTTGTACCACAAGGCAATCACACAACCTGTGATTTCAGGTACTGAATTAAACCCATATTTATTTATATAATAATAAAAATAATACATTTTATTTATATGGCGCTTTTTAAAAAACTCAAAGACACTGTACAATTGTTAAAATCAATACAAGCAAAATAAACAAATAACAAATAACACAGATCAAACAAAACAACACAACAGTACAATCACAAATGAAAAGCTAACTTAAAAAGGTGAGTTTTTAAAAGAGATTTGAAAGCTGAAGGGTCAGAGCAGTTTTGTATATGGGAGGGGAGTGAGTTCCAGAGGGTGCGTGCGGCTACTGAGAAGGCTCTGTCCCCCCAGGTTCGGTGCTTGGTTCTGTGAGGTGGGGACAGGAGGTTGGCGTGTGAGGAGCGCAGGTTACGGGAAGGAGTGTGATGGTGGAGGAGGTCAGTGAGGTAGGAAGGGGCCTGGTGGTGGAGGGCTTTGTGGGTGAGGAGGAGGAGGATTTTAAACTGTATGCGGTAGGGGACGGGGAGCCAATGAAGATGTTGGAGGACGGCGGTGATGTGGTCATATGTTTCATGTAAGGGTTTTCAGCTCTGAGGCTAACATCAATCCAATCAACGACTCTTAATTAGCAACAATCAACGCAGGACATTTAATTCCCCTGAGCACTTTAAAACTTGTGGCATTGACTGTAAGGAATAATGTAATAAAATAAGCCAAATATTCAAAGCCAGACTGGCAGCATAAAGCATAATTTGTAATACAGCAAACAGACTTTATTTATCTGTAAAAGAAAGAGCAAGAACAATCACAAAGTTACATCAAATGAGCTTCTTATTTAAAAGCTGTTAGCTGTACAAATTGCAGCGACCAGTTTCTAAGGAATATAAAAATGTCATGCCTTCTTTTGAATGTCTCCAGAAGCAAACAGTGCATATTTCCTATAAATACTACTTTCATCCTGTTGCAGAGGACCAGGAGGGGGTCAATGCTTTTGTGCTGGTCACATTAATTACACCATAAATGTCCCCTCACCTCCTCCTCTGTCCTTTTCCCCCAGCTCCCCTGCAGTTTCCTAAGCACTAATTACTGTGTTTATGCTCGCTTGCGTCATTCTGTCCAAAAATATCGCCTTTCTTGAAGCAATTATGCTAAAAAAGAGACAAATGCCCTGTCAAACAAGTGAAGCTCCCTTCAATTATGAATAAATAAATATTGAGAAAATAAGCAGAGACATTTGTTTACTGCTTAAATATCTTACCTCACTTGTTCTCACAATAGTTCAATAAAAACAACTAAGATAAACTGTTACAACTAAGGTGAAAAAGAGCTTCCAACACAGGAAGTGGTCAGCAAATACCAGTCAATCAGGGGATCTGTGGGTATTTAAATCTAGCTAGTGACATGGGCAGTTAAAAACACACTCTTCTTCAAACTGCACATCAGCTAAATACGTCTTTAACTAACCTCAAGTTGGTGGAGGTGATGTAACCCTCATTACCTCCATCATAGATAGATAGAAGATAGAAGTGCAGTTTTCACTCAACATTACAATCATTGTTTTCTACTCTTAGAGTAATTTGTTGTCGACTTGCATGTGCAAAAATATGCTAGTTAAAACATGAATCACTACAAAAAAAAAAGTGGCACATTTAAAAACTATTAAACATGCTGAAATTAAAGGGATATTTCAGTTTTTTTTAAGTGGGGTCGTATGAGTTGCAGTACACTATTGCTCCTGTTAGCCACAATGAGTGCCGGCCCCTTTAATGAGAAAATTCCCAGAGGACCGGCAGGTAAGCTAGGCTACAATTCTCTGCAGACTGGGCCTCCTATTTCACGTAATTTTGCCAAAGTTGAGAAAATATGGTCCATGAACTCATCAAGGTGCAAATGCATGAACCAGTAGAACAAATTGGAGCTCTTCAGTTTGCCGTCAGAAACCCCCTTTGTTTTGTTTTGGCACTATTTTCAGACGCACCTCGCAGACCGGTGTTCTTCCGCTGCATGAGCACGGATACACACCAATCAGCTGTTTGGATTTTTTTAAAAACTTTAGTATTTTCATCCATTATCAGACAAAAGAAAAGTAAAACTGGTACTTAAAATGCAGCACAGTGAAAGATAAGGTTCTCCTGAATAAAATGATGTATGGCACTTAATGCTGAGTGCTTGAGAGTCTAGTGCCCCCTAAGTACTGGATAGTCTGGCGCCCCCAAAATACTGGAGAGTCTGGCGCCCCCAAAATACTGGAGAGTCTGGCGCCCCCAAAATACTGGAGAGTCTGGCGCCCCCAAAATACTGGATAGTCTGGCACCCCCAAAATACTTGAGAGTCTGGCGCCCCCAAAATACTGGATAGTCTGGCACCCCCAAAATACTGGAGAGTCTGGCGCCCCCAAAATACTGGATAGTCTGGCACCCCCAAAATATTGGAGAGTCTGGCGCCCCCAAAATACTGGAGAGTCTGGTGCCCCCTAAATATTGGAGAGTCTGGCGCCCCCAAAATACCGGAGAGTCTGGCGCCCCCAAAATACTGGATAGTCTGGCGCCCCCAAAATACCGGAGAGTCTGGCGCCCCCAAAATACTGGAGAGTCTGGTGCCCCCAAAATACTGGATAGTCTAGTGCCCCCTAAATACTGGATAGTCTGGCGCCCCCAAAATACTGGAGAGTCTGGCGCCCCCAAAATACTGGATAGTCTGGTGCCCCCTAAATACTGGAGAGTCTGGCGCCCCCAAAATACTGGAGAGTCTGGCGCCCCCAAAATACTGGAGAGTCTGGCGCCCCCAAAATACTGGATAGTCTGGCGCCCCCAAAATACTGGATAGTCTGGCACCCCCAAAATACTGGATAGTCTGGCGCCCCCAAAATACTGGATAGTCTGGCACCCCCAAAATACTGGATAGTCTGGCGCCCCCAAAAGACTGGAGAGTCTAGTGCCCCCTAAATACTGGAGAGTCTGGCGCCCCCAAAATACTGGATAGTCTGGCGCCCCAGAAATACTGGATAGTCTGGCGCCCCCAAAATACTGGATAGTCTGGCGCCCCCAAAAGACTGGAGAGTCTAGTGCCCCCTAAATACTGGATAGTCTGGCGCCCCCAAAATACTGGATAGTCTGGCGCCCCAGAAATACTGGATAGTCTGGCGCCCCTAAAATACTGGATTGTCTGGCGCCCCCTAAATACTGGAGAATCTGGCGCCCCCAAAATACTGGATAGTCTGGCGCCCCCAAAATACTGGAGAATCTGGCGCCCCCAAAATACTGGATAGTCTGGCGCCCCCAAAATACTGGATAGTCTGGTGCCCCCTAAATACTGGAGAGTCTGGCGCCCCCAAAATACTGGATAGTCTGGCGCCCCCAAAATACTGGAGAGTCTGGCGCCCCCAAAATACTGGATAGTCTGGCGCCCCCAAAATACTGGATAGTCTGGCGCCCCCAAAATACTGGAGAGTCTGGCGCCCCCAAAATACTGGAGAGTCTGGCGCCCCCAAAATACTGGATAGTCTGGCACCCCCAAAATACTGGAGAGTCTGGCGCCCCCAAAATACTGGATAGTCTGGCACCCCCAAAATATTGGAGAGTCTGGCGCCCCCAAAATACTGGAGAGTCTGGTGCCCCCTAAATATTGGAGAGTCTGGCGCCCCCAAAATACCGGAGAGTCTGGCGCCCCCAAAATACTGGATAGTCTGGCGCCCCCAAAATACCGGAGAGTCTGGCGCCCCCAAAATACTGGAGAGTCTGGTGCCCCCAAAATACTGGATAGTCTAGTGCCCCCTAAATACTGGATAGTCTGGCGCCCCCAAAATACTGGAGAGTCTGGCGCCCCCAAAATACTGGATAGTCTGGTGCCCCCTAAATACTAGAGAGTCTGGCGCCCCCAAAATACTGGATAGTCTGGTGCCCCCAAAATACTGGAGAGTCTGGCGCCCCCAAAATACTGGAGAGTCTGGCGCCCCCAAAATACTGGATAGTCTGGCGCCCCCAAAATACTGGATAGTCTGGCACCCCCAAAATACTGGATAGTCTGGCGCCCCCAAAATACTGGATAGTCTGGCGCCCCCAAAAGACTGGAGAGTCTAGTGCCCCCTAAATACTGGAGAGTCTGGCGCCCCCAAAATACTGGATAGTCTGGCGCCCCAGAAATACTGGATAGTCTGGCGCCCCCAAAATACTGGATAGTCTGGCGCCCCCAAAAGACTGGAGAGTCTAGTGCCCCCTAAATACTGGATAGTCTGGCGCCCCCAAAATACTGGATAGTCTGGCGCCCCAGAAATACTGGATAGTCTGGCGCCCCTAAAATACTGGATTGTCTGGCGCCCCCCTAAATACTGGAGAATCTGGCGCCCCCAAAATACTGGATAGTCTGGCGCCCCCAAAATACTGGAGAATCTGGCGCCCCCAAAATACTGGATAGTCTGGCGCCCCCAAAATACTGGATAGTCTGGTGCCCCCTAAATACTGGAGAGTCTGGCGCCCCCAAAATACTGGATAGTCTGGTGCCCCCAAAATACTGGATAGTCTGGCGCCCCCAAAATACTGGAGAGTCTGGCGCCCCCAAAATACTGGAGAGTCTGGCGCCCCCAAAATACTGGAGAGTCTGGCGCCCCCAAAATACTGGATAGTCTGGCGCCCCCAAAATACTGGATAGTCTGGCACCCCCAAAATACTGGATAGTCTGGCGCCCCCAAAATACTGGATAGTCTGGCGCCCCCAAAAGACTGGAGAGTCTAGTGCCCCCTAAATACTGGAGAGTCTGGCGCCCCCAAAATACTGGATAGTCTGGCGCCCCAAAATACTGGATAGTCTGGCGCCCCTAAAATACTGGATTGTCTGGCGCCCCCAAAATACTGGATAGTCTGGCGCCCCCAAAATACTGGATAGTCTGGCGCCCCCAAAAGACTGGAGAGTCTAGTGCCCCCTAAATACTGGAGAGTCTGGCGCCCCCAAAATACTGGATAGTCTGGCGCCCCAAAATACTGGATAGTCTGGCGCCCCAGAAATACTGGATAGTCTGGCGCCCCCAAAATACTGGATAGTCTGGCGCCCCCAAAAGACTGGAGAGTCTAGTGCCCCCTAAATACTGGATAGTCTGGCGCCCCCAAAATACTGGATAGTCTGGCGCCCCAGAAATACTGGATAGTCTGGCGCCCCTAAAATACTGGATTGTCTGGCGCCCCCTAAATACTGGAGAATCTGGCGCCCCCAAAATACTGGATAGTCTGGCGCCCCCAAAATACTGGAGAATCTGGCGCCCCCAAAATACTGGATAGTCTGGCGCCCCCAAAATACTGGATAGTCTGGTGCCCCCTAAATACTGGAGAGTCTGGCGCCCCCAAAATACTGGATAGTCTGGCGCCCCCTAAATACTGGAGAGTCTGGCGCCCCCAAAATACTGGATAGTCTGGCGCCCCCAAAATACTGGAGAGTCTGGCGCCCCCAAAATACTGGATAGTCTGGCGCCCCCAAAATACTGGATAGTCTGGCGCCCCCAAAATACTGGAGAGTCTGGCGCCCCCAAAATACTGGAGAGTCTGGCGCCCCCTAAATACTGGAGAGTCTAGTGCCCCCAAAATACTGGAGAGTCTGGTGCCCCCAAAATATTGGAGAGTCTGGTGCCCCCTAAATACTGGAGAGTCTAGCGCCCCCAAAATACTGGATAGTCTGGCGCCCCCAAAATACTGGAGAGTCTGGTGCCCCCAAAATACTGGAGAGTCTGGTGCCCCCAAAATACTGGAGAGTCTGGTGCCCCCAAAATACTGGTGAGTCTAGTGCCCCCTAAATACTGGAGAGTCTGGCGCCCCAAAAATTCTGGATAGTCTGGCGCCCCCAAAATACTGGTGAGTCTGGCGCCCCAAAAATACTGGATAGTCTGGCGCCCCCAAAATACTGGATAGTCTGGCGCCCCAAAAATACTGGATAGTCTGGCGCCCCCAAAAATACTGGATAGTCTGACGCCCCCAAAATACTGGATAATCTGGCGCCCCCAAAATACTGGATAGTCTGGTGCCCCCAAAATACTGGAGAGTCTGGTGCCCCCAAAATACTGGAGAGTCTGGTGCCCCCAAAATACTGGAGAGTCTGGCGTCCCCAAAATACTGGATAGTCTGGCGCCCCCAAAATACTGGATAGTCTGACGCCCCCAAAAATGAACTAGGTCTTTAAGGGTTAAGGAGATATAACAGAGCTTGAATATTGAAGATGTGTTTAAAGAATATATGTGGTGCTATGTGAAGCATTGGGACTTTGATGTGTTCCTTTATAAGGTCTTATGCTTTCTGTTATGTGGGGAAAGTGTTGTATTTCATTTCCTGAAGAAAAATCTCTTATCATTTTTATATCTAGCCATCACTTTGGTCTTTGGGGCTCACTTGTTCTTTTTCTGTTGTTTAACCGACCAAATGAAGATGATGTGATTTGCTGCTGAAGTGCTCTCAGTGGACCAATCTGAAATAACAACAAAATAAAAAATAAAGCGTACAAAAATATTAACATCATTTCATATTTTAGTCTCAGTTGTCCAATGTTTTATGTGTCGATGAAACTTGAGAAGGGAATGTTGTTTTTTTCCAACAAACGTCATCTTGTATCAAACAATGCGCTGCACTCAACAGTTTTATGACATTCAAACAGATCTCTGAAAATTTTCATTTGCCAAGTTAACATTTTTTCAGGTATTTACAAATAAGGCATTTCCTCAAAGCAAAGGTACAAAGTTTTCCTGTGGCATCTGGAATGAGTGTACTGGATGAGGTTCTTGACCTGGATCCAACACGCAAAGGTTTAATATCAACCATCTATAATAAGCTGACAGGTCTGAGACATGCTCCCCTTATAATAATAATAATAATACATTTTATTTAAAGGCGCCTTTCTCGGCACTCAAGGACACCGCACAGATATAAATATATACATACACGAATTTACATTAAAGGAAACAAAATCAGAGTCAAAAATGAAAACATAAACTAACAAGGGGTAAGAAAAAATAGAAACAATAACAAAATGACAGAGCAATTGGAGTCAGACGGAGTAAGCGGTTTTAAACAGATATGTTTTGAGTTGTGATTTGAAATGGGGGAAAGAATTTGTGTTTCTGAGTTGAGGTGGCAATGAGTTCCAGAGACGGGGAGCAGAGTGGCTGAATGCTCGGCTCCCCATAGTGGTGAGACGGGCGGAGGGGACAAACAGGTGTATGGAGGAAGAGGATCTGAGGGAGCGGGAGGGAGTGAGAACATGGAGGAGGTCAGACAGATATTGTGTGGATGGGTTGTGGATGGTCTTGAATGTCAACAGAAGGACTTTGAATTGAATACGGAACTGAACAGGGAGCCAGTGGAGCTGTTGGGAGGACAGGAGTGATGTGGTGGATGGAGGGGGTTCGGGCAATGATACAGGCTTGACAGAATAAAAGCTGCTTGGGAACAGGATCTGGGCCTTTCACTTTCAGAGGATGCCTGGGACTCTGTCCTTAAACTGGTGAATTCAACATCCCTTTGTGCTCGCCACTGCCTGTTGCAGTTCAAAGTTGTGCACAGGGCCCATATATGTAAAGCCAAGCTGTCCCGTTTTTATCCTAATATCAGCCCCTACTGTGACAGATGTAAGATAGGTGAGGCCTCCCTTATCCACATGTTCTGGACGTGTCCCAGTCTGGAAAAATTCTGGAGAGAGGTGTTTCTGACCTTGTCTCAAATTCTTGACTTCAATTTAGAGCCGAACCCTCTGGTGGCCATTTTTGGCACTACTGGAGAGGATGATGTGCGTCTGACTCCATTTAAAAGTCGCACTCCGGCTTTTTCATCGCTCTTAGCCAGGCGTGCAGTTTTGCTGAGATGGAGGGATGCTGCCCCGCCCACCCACAGTCAGTGGCTGAAGGATATCATGTCCTGCTTAAACCTTGAAAAGATCCGCTATGCAGTCACTGGCTGCAGTAACAAGTTTAATCAAATAATAATAATAATAATAATACATTTTATTTATAAAGCGCTTTTCTAAAAACTCAAAGACGCTGCACAAAGGATAAAAACATCATATAAAACAACAGAATAATAAAAACATGAATAAAATACATTTAAAAGCAATCATACGTTAAAAGCAATTCTAAACAGGAGGGTTTTGGTGAGTGATTTGAAGGTGGACAGGTTGGGGCAGTTTCGAATGTTAAGTGGTAAGGCGTTCCAGAGGGTGGGGGGCGGCGACAGAGAAAGCTCTGTCCCCCAAGGTTCAGTGCTTGGTGTCAGGTTGTAGGGAGAGGAGGTGGGCGTTGGAGGATCGGAGGTTACGGGAGGGGGTGTGGTGATGGAGCAGGTCGGTGAGGTAAGAGGGGGCCTGGTTATGGAGGGCTTTGTGGGTGAGAAGGAGGATTTTGAAATGTATGCGCTGTTTGATAGGGAGCCAGTGGAGGTTTTGGAGGACAGAGGTGATATGGTCACGGGAGCGGGTGTGGGTGAGCAGGCGGGCGGCAGAGTTCTGGATGTATTGTAGTTTGTTGAGTTGTTTTGAAGGAAGGACATAGAAGATGCTGTTACAGTAGTCGAGTCTGGAAGTGATAAAGGCGTGGATCAGGGTTTCAGCGGTGGAAAAGGAGAGAGATGGACGGAGACGGGCGATATTTTTAAGGTGGAAGAAGGCGGTTTTGGTGATGTGCTTGATGTGCTGTTCCAGAGTGAGATGGGAGTCCAAAATGATACCGAGGTTGTGAAATGTGGGGACCTTTCATGGAGCACTTTCAGCAACTTCAGTAAATTGAAGAAGCACCCTCCTTCTTTGTCTCTTGTCTTTGACCTCACAATTTTCATCTCTATAGTCTTTTTATTTTTCTTATTTTTATTTGTTTACACTCTTTATTCTATGTATTCCCACCCAATTATTGTTATGTCTAGTACCTTTGTAATCCTCGAAAATAACTGATGACCTGACTTCCAGCACTTGAACACTGTTTACTCCAGGACTGTTTTTTACTAAATGTTTGCACTATTGAGCCCCTATACGGACATTGGAACTGTTGGGTTATGAGTAGGGGTGCAACGATACACAAAATCCACGGTTCGGTTCGGTTCGATACGTTTTTGTCACGGTTCGATACGTTTTCGATACAGAAAAAGAGAAATTTCCATGACTTTTTTTACTTGTAGTTTATTGATATTACCAACATTTGTTTCAGCTCAAAAGCAGTTTTTAAATTAAATGAAATGTATCAGGGGCAGCTATACCTGACACATGTTCTGCTGTACATGGGGAGGTTGTGTGTGTGTGTGTGTGTGTCTCTGTCTGTCTGCGTGCACATCTGCCGTGCGTGATAGAGAGCAGAGGAGAATTGTGAACGCGCGACCATGTAGAGACAGAAATGACATCCCATCATGTAAATCAGATAAATAACATAAGGATATTTAGTGTGTTACATAAAAGAACAAGGTGTAGACCTGATCTATGAGAGAGGGAACCTTAAATCACTTCTGCTTTGACTTCCAAGGGGGGGCGGGACCCGGCGGGTGCGCCCCCGATATAACGGCAGGGAAAACACTGTTTGGTATCAGGCTGAAGTCTTAAGGCTGATTTATACTTCTGCGTCGAATCGACGGCGTAGCCGACGCCGTAGGTCCGCGTAGCTCCCGTACCTACGCAGAGGCCTACGCACGTAGCTGACGTGCACCTCCTCCAAAATGTAACTCCCCGTAGAGCCGACGCGGACTACAAGCTCTGTGATTGGTCCGCTCGACGGCTTTGTCTTTCCCGCATTCACAGCACTTCCGGGATCCCGGACATCAGCCTCACATCGGCCGTGTATTTCATCTCCTCCTCTCTATTCTTCATGTAATCATGTCTGTATGATAAACAGCAACATGTATCAGCTGTAGATTAACTTAACACGCTCTGAATCTATGTGGAAAAGGAAACAGAGATCGTAGCGGGACCGGAAGCAGGCGACCGGCTAGAGAGACCACACTGCCCTTAAGCGTTTCGGAGGAGAATTGCTGCACGACACGGACACATCGACGCAGAAGTATGTGGGGCTCATGTCCGCGTCAGCCTCTGCTGCGTAGGGGCGACGCAGAAGTATAAATCAGCCTTTACAAAGCATGCAGTGTAAGACCACAAGTAATGCATAAACACACTTTAAAACCACATCATCCAGTCTAGCATCACTACAGAACCACGGAACAACTCTGCTCTGCAACCAAAGGGGACTCTCGTGCTTCCCTCTCGTGTGGGCGCGTGCTCACACATACATACGTGAACATATGAACCCAGCAGACCGTCGTGTGGTGAAATATAGATTTCCATATGAAGCACAGTTAAAACAAACGTGACCAGCTTGGACTGAATGAATGTGGGAGGAGCGCGCAGTTCAGTGGACCTGCGCTCGACAATGCAGCCTGGAGGAGTCAACGCAGATCCTCTGAACTTTCAGCACAGAGCGCCTCGTCAGAAGTTGATACAATGAATATAAAATTGCGTATCGTTCGGTTCATAGGGCGGACCGAACCGTGACCACTGTATCGAACGGTTCGACACAGATACACGTATTGTTGCACCCCTAGTTATGAGGGATGGGTTTTGTGTTAGAACCAGCTGATCTCATCGTGCAGTTTTCTGTGTACATTTGTCTATTTGTTTATGTGTGAAAATCAATACAAATTATGGAAGTAAAAAAAAACTATGCGCTGCACTCTGGAGAAATGTAACATTGCATTTCAAAAACAGGTCAAACTACTTTTATAACCATGAAAGCTCTGATCCTGCCTCGTGTTTCAAGTTTCCATGAAATATTTAAGTAGTTTTTTTCAGAGGACTTCTGGGTAATGTAGGATCTCACTTACTGACCATGGCAGGTCAAAGAAAAGAGAAGACATCCCAAAGAACATAAAGCAAGAAGATACAGAGTAAAGACGCCTTTTCATTCCAGGATGGATCAGGTCTTTTGAAGTGGGTTTGTATCAGTAGTAGGTGCAGTACATAACTACAGTGGCTGAGAAGGGCAGACAATCTGTAAATATCTTCATACTTTTGCAGTTGTTTTCTGCTTTGGTGTGTTTTTCACTTTAGATTGATTGTGTATTTGCAGCATGTTTAATATTTATGCAGTTGTTTTAGCTTTTTGCTGCTCTTTTTCTTCATTTGCAGGGCATTTTTAGTTGTTGCCTTTGTTTTGGACTTTTGCATGTGTTCTTTGAATTTGCTGTTTTCTAGCTTTTGCATCAAGTTCCCTCTTCAGGTCACATTGAATGTCGGCCACCATTAGAAAAGCCACTTTAAAAAAATGCATTATACTGTTGTACAGCTTCGCCTGTAAAGGTCATTCCTCTGTGTTCTCTGGTTCATGATATTTCTGGTCCTTTTGTCCTCTCCATGAATGCCATTTCATCATTTCCATATTTATTTGTTGATTCATCTTAAACCGCTGCAGGCTGCTGATACCGTGAGCTGCATGCAGAGGTATGCAGGGTAGAGTAAAGGCCAAATTCCACCAGATTCGTGTCCGGTCTGTCTCCGATCCTTTACAGCACCGGATCTGATAGGTTTCTATTCCAGTCAATGTTTTAACTTCCACTGGATCCACTCCGTTGCGTTCCAGCTGTGTCTCTGATCCGTGTCCGGTCCGTCTCCGATCCGTCATGGCACCAGATCTGATAGGTTTCTATTCTAGTCAGTGTGTTAACTTCCACTGGATCCTCTCCGTTGCGTTCCAGCTGCGTCTCTGATCCGTGTCAGGTCCGTCTCCGATCCGTCATGGCACCAGATCTGATAGGTTTCTATTCTAGTCAGTGTGTGAACTTCCACTGGATCCTCTCCGTTGCGTTCCAGCTGCGTCTCTGATCCGTGTCAGGTCCGTCTCCAATCCGTCACGGCACCAGATCTGATAGGTTTCTATTCTAGTCAGTGTGTTAACTTCCACTGGATCCACTCCGTTGCGTTCCAGCTGCGTCTCTGATCCAGCAGGTCGGAAAGGAACGGATCAGATACACAAGACTTCTATTTCTGCCGGATGCCGGAGCACGACGCATCAATCTCAACAGAGCAGATGGAGCGGGACAGGAAGTCAGGCACCAAAACAAAATGAAAACATCCGGTTAATTTTCAGAATGAAACACTCTGTGTTATCACCAGATCGTATTTCACTTAACTACAACAACAAACCAAAGTCATGATGAGCGGAGCCAGGCCTGGAGTCAACAGGTCAGAGGTTTTCAGAGGACCAGAAAGACAACATGGATGAGGAGAGGAGGAGGAGGAGAATCCTTGATTCCGGTCACATGACTCCAGATGTCTGGTGGTCCTGCTCTGTGCTGCGTTCCAAAGAACAAAGGGTGTTGACGGACAAGAGCACACCGAGCCGGACCACAGCGGATCGGAGACAGACTGGACACGGATCTGGTGGAAGTCCTGAGTTAGACAGTACCAGTGGAAAGAGCTCTCTAACATCAAGCAGTAAAACAGTTGTGTAACTTACATTTAAAGCTGAGGTTGGTAGTCAGATTTAGATCCACTTTTTGTTATACTGGTAAAATGATCTTTATGTCCTGATGGTAATCAATACATAATGTGTTCTTAAAAAAGAGTGAAAAAAAGCTGCTATCTACAGCCGGAGTAAACCTGGGAAAACACCAACCAATCACTGTTTTTGGGGTCCAAAATTTTAAACCAATCAAATCCCGTCCTGTCGTTCTGCCCGCCTCCTGCAGAGCGTACATTTCCCCGGCGTTCACTCCCCGTCCCCTGCCTCTGCTTCCCCTGACTCTACTGACTGCCCCTCTCCCTCGACCTCAGGCCTGTCCCCTCTGACCCGATGAGGTGCTTTGCTCAGGACTGTAGTCCGGATCAGAGTCTAAAAAGCTCTCAAAACGTTGATCTTTAATAACCGGTCACTGTCGGCCGTGATCACGCCAACCAACAAAACAACAATCAATGTTTGAATGAATGAAGAACTTCTCCTCTTGTCTCTCCTCTCTGCACCTCTCCTGATGCCTTCACTGACTGTCAACACTGTAGGAATTAAGAACATCTACACTGAACAGGTTTAACAAACAGTAGAGCTGTTACAGTATTATATATGTGTTATAACTTTTCTCCTGATATCGTGTCACCAGTACAACTGGATAATGCTAGCATGACAGTTATGAGTGCTAACAGCAGCCATGTTTGTTTGTGTTTTTAACTTTCACTATGATAATGTTTTGCTGAGGACCGGTTTTGAATCAGTCACCATCATATGGTCATGAATCAGCGGCGCTCATGCATGTGAGGGAGGGACGTCTGAGGGGAAGGGGTGGAGGGGTTACACAGAGTCCTGAAGACATGCTATATTCAAATTCATGCTAGTTTTCCAAAACTGCCAACCCTAGCTTTAACCTGTTTTTATTCATTATAAGATCTTTCTAAATACGTCTAAACTCTTCTCTGAGCTTGGTTTTGCTTCGGTGTGGGAACTCAGGACAATTTCTCCATACTGTAACTGTGCTGATCGTTGTCTACTGCAACAAATACAGTTCTTTTTAAAAAGAACTTCATGCATCCTTTTTAGTACAAACCTAAACTATCCCTTTAAACTCAATGCATACAAGACTTTTACCAATAAATGCATGTTCACATCTGTCACTAACATCAGTTTAGCAAATAAGGTCAATGTACAATCACAGGTATTTGATTTGGAATGTAAAGCATTTAAATAAAAAAGATTTTCAGATTGAAAACAATTAAATACTTTTCTGTATTTCAGTGATGCCCATTTGTTGCAGCTTACAGAAGCAGCAGTGAGTTGAGACTTATGCAGAGCAGTGGGAGGTTTGATAAACCACTGTTCAAAGGGGCCCGCATGTTCCCTCCCAGAGTGTAATCCAGCTCTGCAGCCCGGTGCTCTAATCCAGAATCAAACCCCTCCTGAGGCAGCAAAACATCGTGGAGAGACCTTTCATAAATGATTGCAGTGAGATCCACAGACAAACAGACAGAGGGGCGCATAGACAGACACACAGTGTACATGCTGTGTTTATGTGAGGCTGCAGCAACCTGGGTGGCTGATTGACTGGCTAACGGCCCAGCGCTCCCTCAGGCTGCAGCAGAGAAGATTCAGGAACCTGGATGCTGGATTACAGCTGCAAGGAAGGGTAATAAAAATAGCAACACATATCCTGCACAGGTAGAGGATACACAAGCTCTTAAATGATTCATAATCTTCCTTTTACTTATCACTTAGCTCTGCTGTCCTTTATTAGATACCCAGCTTCTTAAAGTTTAATGATACAGTAGCTTCTCTTCCAAGAAAAGTTCACTCTGATACACCCAGAGAAGCTGCCTGGCGTGCTCTGCTCCTCTCAGTCCCTTTCAGTGAGGCAAATGTTGAGTAAGTTTACCTCTCTGCTAATAAGTGCATGTAAGGTGGCAGAATTTGAATGTTGAAATTAACAAGACTAGCAAAGAGCTTCCTGCAGGCAGAGTTTCCACCAGGGACTCAGCAGTGAGCACTGTGTTCACTGGCTGCTTAATGTCAGCACTGTGGATGATGGCACAGTTACACACTGCCTTCATTTAATTATATCCGCCTGCCGAAGCCCCTTGGAGACTGTGGCCACATCTGTAAATTAATTAAACAGAGTATGAGACGCTAACAGGTGACACTTGTGCATAGTTACACATTTTGTTAGACCTACATCATGTTTTAACGACTCCAAAAAAAAATGAATATTATCATAATTTCAATACAACTTCAATTATTTTATCAGACTTTTGGATTAGGGGTCTGTCTTACAAGTAGGGGAGAACAGGGTTGGTTGTCACTTTTTACTGTTTTGGTGATAGCTCATCATCAAAACATCTTTCAATAGTCATTCCTACATTAAATTGAAGCTTAAGGTGTTGGCTTGAAATCCCTCTCATTTTCCAACTCATTGTAACAAAAAGGCAATTAACTATCAAAGACACTTTGACACATTGTGACAACCAACCCCATCATGGGGATGGTTGTTACACACTATGGGGATGGTTGTCACACTATGGGGTTGGTTGTCACACACTATGGGGTTGGTTGTCACACACTATGGGGTTGGTTGTCGTCCACCATGGGGATGGTTGTCACACACTATGGGGTTGGTTGTCACACTATGGGGTTGGTTGTCACACACTATGGGGTTGGTTGTCACACTATGGGGTTGGTTGTCACACACTATGGGGTTGGTTGTCGACCACCATGGGGATGGTTGTCACACACTATGGGGTTGGTTGTCACACACTATGGGGTTGGTTGTCTTACACTGTGGGGTTGGTTGTCACACACTATGGGGTTGGTTGTCACACACTATGGGGTTGGTTGTCACACACTATGGGGATGGTTGTCACACACTATGGGGTTGGTTGTCACAAACTATGGGGTTGGTTGTCACACACTATGGGGTTGGTTGTAACACTATGGGGTTGGTTGTCACACACTATGGGGTTGGTTGTCACACTATGGGGATGGTTGTCACACACTATGGGGTTAGTTGTCACACACTATGGGGTTGGTTGTCACACTATGGGGTTGGTTGTCACACTATGGGGTTGGTTGTCACACACTATGGGGTTGGTTGTCACACTATGGGGTTGGTTGTCACAATGGTATTTTAATGGGAAAAATCTTTCTTAAAAGTCAAGAAGGCAGAACTAAATTTGAAAGTTTAATTGCACTGACAAGTGATAGGTCTACATAACTTAATGCTTGTTAACATAAACTGATCAAGGAACATGAACAGGAAACACATCTTTAGGCCAGCCTATATAACAACATAAAGAACAAAACAAATAGGCCGAACAATAATGGCCGACTCAACTAGGCTACATGCAGTCACTGTCTGAGTTACAGTGATGGTAAATGTAGGGTCTGCACATCATGCATGATTTTGCCAACATAGGGATTGGTTGTTTCATGTGACAACCAACCCCAAAGTGAATCTGACGACCAACCCCAACTGGAATTTTTTGCTAGCATCAAGGCTAACAACCATCTAACAATTAGTTAGCTAGCTAATAAAAATCTAAACTATAGCTTTCCCCTCACACTTTGTAAGGGTAACACTTGTTTTGTTATAAACCCATCGTTTAAAAGCCTAGAAGAAAAATACTGAGGAGCTGAATATTTACAATTTGACATGAAAAACACAAAAAGTCCTCTCACCTCAAGTTCAGCTGTCTTACTCCAGAGAAGACTATGTAGGTGAGCTCTGATCCTAATTCTGGAAATGTCCATACCCCAATTTGAGAGACAGTGCCCCCTGGTGGCGAGATATAACGAGTGTGACAACCAACCCCATTCTCCCCTATACAACAATGGCATTTGCTATCCAGGTATTGTTGCAAAATTTGAGAAAAAATTGTGCTTTCTTATCAAAAGATGAAAGTGTTGACACTCACAAATATGTACCCACTAAATATTAGGCTGCAGCCAATAGAGAATTAGCTTAGCAAAAAGAATTGGAACGCAGGGAACAACTAGCCTAGCTCTGTCAAAGGCTTAATAAAATAAATTCTTCCAGGCAGTGCAATCATTTTTATTTCAAGGTTTCCTGCAGGCATTTTTGAATCTGGATGAGGTTGATCCTTTCCAGTTTTGCTTTTAAAGACAGAGACAATAAGCCGGCTAATCTGATCCTGGTTAACCAAAAGGTGGACTTCAAAATCCAGATCATTCTTATCCACATTACATCTTTTGAACAACTGCCCTGGCTCTACACTGATGTTTATGAGTGGATATGAGAATTAATAGCAGTGTAATTTTCAAGGTTTAACAACATTATACATTTTTAAGATTCCATTTAATTCTCACACCCTGACTCACCCATTCTTTGAAGAATGAAGGTCAATCAGGTATATTGACATAAGACGATTGCACGATTGGCTTTATTAGTAAGTAAGTAAGTAAGATTTTTATCATGAGTGTGTAATGGTCAAGTGTCCTGATAAGGAGCACGTGAGGTGGACAATGTTTGACAGAGTTGGTATGATGGATCAAAGGTCTGAGTCTGTTTTCCTGTCAGATCCACCTTCACACTTCAGAGGGATTTCTGTCTGAGCGTGTGTGAGAGTCTCATCTGGGTGAGTGTCTCTGAAATACTCTGCTTCAGTGCTTCAGTGAATCTTATAAACTACCTTCCAACACATGTGCTCATGTTAAATCTGAAGGCTTTGCAGTGCGTGTCAGCATCCTGTCTTCAGCACCATGGTGGAGTTGGCCTTCTATCCGGCGGTGGCTCTGATTTATTTTTTTGGAGTGATGAAAGCGACGCAGGACGATCTGGTGGAGCTGGATGACCATGCATCCATGAATGTGTTCTGCCTGTTTGTGTTGGCTCAGCCGCTGTGTCTGGTGCTGGGAGGATACACTGGCATGGCTACGTACCTCATCACAGCTCTGGTCTCCTATAACTTCCTGCCTTGGAGGAGTACAAAAGAGCCTAAAAATAAAAAAGAATCAAAGAAGAAGAAGACAAAGTGATGACAAGGATTTTACATTGCATGGAATTGAAGAGACAGCAGAAGTAGGAAGAAAAGAATAATGATTTTTGTAAGAGCATGCATTTAATGTACAATCTTTATCTTTATGAATAAAAGATTTTTTGCTACCTTGCCACACCTTTCTGTAGTTATCTGATCTGTTTTTACATTACCAAAGTACATTCAGTCTGCCACTCCAGACAAACTGACACATGTATGATTCCTGGTGCAGATGATTACAGATTAAACTTAGTATGTATTGTTTATTTCCATGTAGCTTGCCAAGAGTTACATTACAGTAAAGATCCAACAAGCTGGTATAGCAGCCAGTTATCTCAACCCAACATACAGGTACATGCTTCCATGTGGGGGGAGGGGGAGACGGAGGAGTTGTCAATGAGGATGGAGAGGTTATTTGTTTTTGAGAGGGTGGATTTAGTGCCAATGAGAAGGACCTCTGTTTTATTACTGTTCAGTTTGAGGAAGTTGTTAGTGAGCCAGGATCTGATGTCATGAAGACAGTCAGAAAGGGAGGTGGGAGGGAGAGAGGAGGTGGGTTTGGCGGACAGGTAGAGCTGGGTGTCATCCGCATCCAAATGCTGCAGTCAGACTGAGGAGGGTGAGGATGGTAAGTCTGTGAAGTCGCTTAACTACAGAAGAGAAAGAAGTGACTCACCTTCATCACTTTTAAAACTACACCAAACACTGAACCATTTCTTTAAAAGAATTAAATACTAAACACATCATACACATTTATGTAAATTGCCTGCAACTCTTCCTCATAAAAGCATAATCACTACAAACACTCTGTGTTTTTTTTAATTATCCACACGTGTTCATGAATGGCTGTC
The DNA here is from genome assembly GCF_009762535.1 of Notolabrus celidotus. Lineage (NCBI taxonomy): Eukaryota > Metazoa > Chordata > Actinopteri > Labriformes > Labridae > Notolabrus > Notolabrus celidotus. The sequence goes on along the minus strand of NC_048272.1, from coordinate 1,479,777 downwards.
CTTCTGATGTGGAAGCCTATGTGCATATGTGTGTGTGTGATTCTGTGCTGTGCGAAACTGGACTCAAAGAGAGAGTATAATGGGATTAGACCTCACTATTCAGTTGGTAGTGCAAGGCTTTGTTCAGTGGCGGTGCAGATGCTCACAGTGTGTATCTGTGAAACAGTAGGGATTTTCTTTTTGATGATTTTTATGACTTCCTCTGGTGTAGAAATCCTCTTTGAGCCAGGCTTTCACTGTGTTTCTGTGTCTCTTGTTCTCTTCTTCTTTCAGAATTATGTAGGATAAAAGATGATTTACCTATAGTGACATTTTTTTTCCAGAAGGGCTGCGTTTCAGATGTTACCAGTTTCTGAAAATGGGTTCATGGCAATACCACAAAGCTAATCATCAGTCTACACAAGTTCAATTTCAGTACAGTGAAAAATATTGGATGAGATAACAGGTCAGCTCATAGATATAAAGTAGTCACAATACTACAACATCATTTGAAGATAAAATAATACTAGAAATACAAATACAAGTTGAATGAGATAGATAAAAAATAACTATACATCTAAGAATACTGGTATGAGTAAAAAGCTGTTGCACATTAGATATGTATTAATCTTGCAGCAATCATAGTTGTTAAAGCAGTTTCTTTCAGACAGCTGAAAAGATTACATGTGTTTTTTTTTTTGCCATCTTGTTTGAGGGCTGTAGGAACTATTTGTCACTTGAGCACTTCCACATTAGAGTTTTGTAGTTCTTTGTCATAACAGTAAGTAAATGTATTGCCATTTCCTATAATTAGTGTCACCAACATTCAAGTCAACTGTTACTCAAGCTGACAGCGACAGAAGAAGAAAAAAGACTAACATCAGTTAAAGGGATATTTCAGTTTTTTTTGAAGTGGGGTCGTATGAGTTACAGTACACTATTGCTCCTGTTAGCCACAATGAGTGCCGGTGAGCTCTTCCCCTTTAATGAGAAAATTCCCAGAGGACCGGCAGGTAAGCTAGGCTACAATTCTCTGCAGACGGGGCCTCCTATTTCAGGTAGTTTCACTAAAGTTGAAAAAATATGGTCCATGAACTCATCACGGTGCAAATGCATGCACCAGTAGAATAAATTGGAGCTCTTCAGTTTGCCGTCAGAAACCCCCTTTGTTTTGGGACTATTTTCAGACGCACCTCACAGACCGGTGTTCTTCCGCTGCATGAGCACGGATACACGCCGATCAGCTGTTTGGATCAACAAGCACGTAGCATTTTTAGCAGTAAACACTTTTAGGAACAAAAACTACAAACTGCAGAAATGAGTGATTCTGACAGCGACGATGACATGCCGTTTACTGTGGACACAAGAGGATCCCTCTATGAACCAGAGTTTACAGAGGAAGAACTCCAGATGCAGACCCAACATACCAATGAAGAAGAAGAGAGGGGAGAAAGTTCTGTGCTAACGAGTTTGCAGGAGAGATCCCACGTTACCTGGTGGTGCCGGTGTGTAAACTGTGAGCCCATGCCAACAAACCCAGAGAGCTTCTGCTGTCAGGAGAGGGACTTAGTGACAACAATACTTCAGGACCTCTCTGAATCAGAGGATACCAGCGGCTCACATACGGCTCCAGTCTGCATCAGTCATCATCCAGAGTTCCCTGCCTTACAGGAGGTTTGCTTGTTTGAACAGCCGGGATAAAGACAGGTACGTCCCATCTTTTAAATGTGCAGAAAAGTGAGTTTAATTCACTCTAAAGACCGATACCGCTACTTGATCCTGCTACATGCTTGTTGATCCAAACAGCTGATCGGCGTGTATCCGTGCTCATGCAGCGGAAGAAAACCGTGAGGTGCGTCTGAAAACAGTCCTAAAACAAAGGGGGTTTCTGACGGCAAACTGAAGGGCTCCAATTTTTTCTACTGGTGCATGCATTTGCACCGTGATGAGTTCATGGACCATATTTTCCTAACTTTAGTGAAATCACATGAAATAGGAGGCCCCGTCTGCTGAGAATTGTAACCTAGCTTACCAGCCGGTCCTCTGGGAATTTTCTCATTAAAGGGGAAGAGCTCACCGACACTCATTGTGGCTAACAGGAGCAATAGTGTACTGTAACTCATACAACCCCACTTAAAAAAAAACTGAACTATCCCTTTAAGATGTCAGCATGCTCACAGTTATATTAATTATAAGGCAGGCATGCTGATAGGGGTGTCATTTGTTTTCAAGAAGACTTTGGTGCCACATGAATCAAGCATCAAATCAAAGAGCCTCCTCAGAGCACCGTAATGCCTCTACTATATGTGAAATCAAGCTCAGTGTTTGTTGAGATTTTTATGTCTTAAGACTTCTGACTACTGACCAAACTGCCTTACTGGCATTTGCAATCCTGAGTATTTTCAATTTGTATTGAAAGAGTAGTGAGACTTAAACTTGTTGACTCACCAGGAAGCATAATGGATTGTGTTTACTATTCTATTGGTGTTTTTGGCAAAATCTCAAATAGATTTTTACACTTACAGGGTGATAGATTGAGTGGGACAGAGATTGATGGATCAGGGCGTAAGAACAGACTTACTGGAGCGTTGAAGTGAACTCAAACAGACAGAGACATCCAAATGAAATTTCAGGAGTTTATCATGTGGAGAGAGAGCAGATGGAGCACATACAGCTGAGACGTGACAGGGTTTGCATATGGATGTTTATTTGTTTTCTGACTGGCATTTTCAAATGGTTGCTGCCTCCTCGGAGGCGGTAATGGCCGTCGTACATCACAGAGCTTGGGTCTCCCGTTGCTGCTGGGACAAGCAAAGCTCGACTCAAGTTAATGATCAGAGTTTGCAAAGGAAATGAAGATGTATGAGTTCTTAGCTTCTAGCTCCAGCCCTGAAGTAGAAGGAAATGCATCTGGATGAAAAACATCTCCCCATGTCTACAACTCATCTGTTACAACCTGTTTGTGTGTTCACCCTGAATGATCAATAAACTCCTTCTGCATCTGCAAGGTAAGGGATCATTTCATTTCTGCTTTTGTCTTCAGACAGTCAGAAATTGAGTGCTGGGTGGTGCAGTACACTGACAGCTTGGTAAGTATTAAAGATCCTGATTACACTAGTTAGAGAACACATTTGTTGAGCTTATTTATTCAATTTTCTTTATGCTCAAGCATCATATAAAAATCAGTTAAGCAATAACACATATAAGTTGTGTAGTTGTCTTGAATATCAGCACACCTGTCACTTGTAAATCAATATACTGATATTCAGTACAACAGCGCAACCTTCAGTTTGATATTTTAAACATTTCTAGAAGTGGTTTAAAATAGCAAAATGCAATGAGAAGGAACAGGTTTATTTTGGGTTAACTGTTTACTTCTTTTATCTAACACAACTAGCTGTACTGTATACTGTAATCAAGAAACCTAAACATTTTCCTGTTCTCTTGCATGTCTATGCATCACATGAGACCAGTAATAGTTAGTGTATTGTACTCAGGGATTAAAGCAAAAACAATTAATTTGACTGAAAATATTTTTGACACCAAATCATACAACCTGACCATCAACCCACCATGATGCCACACATGTAAGAGTAGGGTTGCTAAGGGGTGGAAAAATGGCCTCTTCATTGGCCTCATCAACATCCTCCATGTTCCCCTCCTCAACATCCACCTCCTCCTCCACCTCCTCCTCCACCTCCTCCTCCTCCTCCTCCTCCTCCTCAGTGTCACTGTCCAGCCTTGTTGAAGATGGCTCTGTGTCAGGCTCAATTGCAACAGAAATAAAGTTGGCTAAACAACTGGAATGGTCTTCAAAATATTTTTCAATTGAAGTAAAAATTCTTGTATGGTTACAGAAAACCGTCTTGCAGGAGTCAGAAGAAACAGCATCACATTTGAGGTAGCTATAATAAGCTAGCCTCTTAAACGGTCAGTGAAATGAAAAATAGCTTACATTTAGCACCTAACTTACCAGCTAGCTATCTACTGTATGAATACATATTTATTTAATTTTTGCAAGTTAAACAGTAATACCGTTATAGATCAAATATATTTACCCCATAATATTAAAAAAAACTTACTTGACTTTACATAATCCACAGGCTCAACTGTGTGGCTTCAATAGTCTTGTGCTTTGGGCTCAAAAGTGTGGCCTCCAGGGTTTAAGCAATCATCTGTGCTTCATGTGATGGAGGAGTGCACAGTGCATGCAGGGGGCGTGGCCTCAATAGCCCTGCAGTAAGCAGTGCTGTGTGCATGTGATTGAGGAGTGTACTTGCATTAAATCTGGTTATTTTAGCCAAGATTATGCTACAATACATTTTCCCCAACTATATTTAAGTTCCCTGTTGAGGGCCAACCTTCATTTTTGTAAATGTCTTTATTATTCCCATAAATTCCGTTAATTCCCATGGAAAGTTTCCAACTTTGAAAATTCCCGGAATTTTGCAACCCTATGTAAGAGCCTTTTTTTCCCCCTGTATATCGGTCACTTCCCAAAGGTTTCCACCTAAAAAGGAGTATACTGTGTACATGCCTTTAGACCAATGATGTGCACAGTATACTGTCCTCTAATCAGTCCCTCCAGGATTTCACAGGATTTTTTTGTGATTGTTGCGGCCCAAAAAGCCTGAATTTGCGACAGCTTTTTGAAAAAATTGCGGTGAAAGTTGTGTTTTATTTTTTTTTTGCTTTTGTCCCCCCAATAACATCTCAGGGGCAAGTAAATATGCTAAATTACAGTTGTTTTTAGAAAACATTCTTGATGTGACCACTGACTGTATTTTGATTCTCTTGATTCACAGAAAAATGCCATGAAAGGACTGTATTGCACATTTACGACGGTCCCTGAATGCACCTCGCAGCGACTGATGCACAGTCAGTTCACGGCACTCTGAAATGAATCTGCATCTTTGATGACAAGGAGTTGATCAAAACTTACTGAATGTGTCTGATGTTTCACCAAACTGGAATAAATCAAGCTGTAGATGAAGAGCTTTTTACGGTAACCACGGCAACAACGTCAAACATCAAATAGTAAACAGACGTCCCCCGGTTGTGTCTTTGTCACTAACGCACACCGGGGGTAAAAATCATCAATGAAGATGAGACAGATGCATGGAGGTGAGGAGAGCTGGTTCATAAAGCACACCTGCTGCAGGTAGAGACCAAGCTAACACTGAGCCCCTCAATCTATAAATAACAACGTTGTCATCGTCACTTGTCCTGCCTGCTGTCCCCTCTTTTCACCCGTTCTCTGTGCGTGTTTTATTGTTGAAAAGTGCCGATCAAGTGAGGACTTACGTTTATGTTCCAAGGAAGTCAAATTGATGACGAAACCGATGACATACAGGGGCTGAGATTGATGTAATTGGTCAAAATTGTGGGAAAGTTGCGGTGATTGTATAAAATTGCAGGGCCGCGAAAAAATCGCGCTGATTGGTTGAATTTGCGTTGATAGTTGCGATCGCGAAATCGCAACTTCCTGGAGGGACTGTCTAATACAGGGGTTCCCAAACTTTTCAGCCCGTGATCCCCAAAATATTGGTGCCAAAGACTTGCGACCCCCACTGTCCCTCAAAGTGATTTAATGTGTCTTCATTTAGCTGGTCTGCAGAAAGTGACCCTACCTATATGAGCATGTGTCTGCATGAATGAACCTGCTGCTACTGATGCTTTTGATAATTCACTGTTCACTAACCCTAAACTTAGGAGTCATCTGATAAAAAGAAAGGCAGAAAATTCATTACACTTCATATTTTCAAGGTTTTATTTCAAGTTTCAAGAACTTTAATCCATGTGTACTTCATCTATTTCCATTTATCATGCAAGCACTGAAATGAGTCTGCTGTGATTTTTTGGAATAAAGTGTATGAGCTTGATTCATGTAGAAAGACCTTCTGGGAACATTTTCTGTATTCAGAGCAACTGAACTTTCACACATAAGTCCCAGTGCTGTTGTACTCCAAATCAGTACTCGTGGAACTCTTGTCCAATCAGATTACTTGGTTTGAACACAATGTTGTGTAATATATTACAAGGTCTGACCTGGATTCAACACACTGGAACACACAAAGCACACTTGTTTTATCTTATTTATTGTCTTGAGGGAACGTTGTTTCATTAAATACTTACTTACATTATTTACAGTCAGTTATTTTACATGGCTTGGTCACATGCACATTGTCATATAAAAAAAATTGTACACACATTTACACTCATTAAAGAGGGAGTAGTCTGTGCAATAAAAGGCACAAATGACCTTTGACCCTGCATTTAAGTCCCATGAGTACATACGGTGATACACTGCGACATACTGTATCACCATATTTGAGATCCATGTGACAACACCCAACCCGGGAAAAAACATAAGTTGAAAGCTGCAGAGAAGACGCATGTTGTGTGTATGCATTAGAAAGCGATTCCCAGTAAAGTGCCCTCTTGATCAGCAATCCTCTTGATTGTGTCTAAAAGCAATCTCATTCCCTCGGCAGCCCGGGGCAAAGTCTTTTCAGCCGTACTGATAAAGTGAGCCAAGACGTGTCTGACTCACACAATCTGTAGGACAATCTACAATCCTCTAAAGGAGTCTGTTACAGATTCAGGATATTAAGTGGATGATTATTGAAGTCCTACATGCACATTCTGTTCTTGTAAGGCAGTAAGGCCTGTTGGCAGAGGCACATGACTGAAGCTGAGACGCTGACTACTGAGGTTTCCTTTCTGAGTAGTTGTAAGATGTTTTGTCAGGGCTGGAAATGCTAAAGATGGCAATCACACAATCAGTTTGACTGGCAGCTTGACTCTGATCTTTTTTTATATATATATATACACAATACCAGGCAGACTGGTGTACAGACAAAATACATTGATTACTTTTGTTTCTTCCTGTGAAATTGGTGCAGTCTTTGTTTTGCCTTTTCATTGACTCTTTCCTAAAACCTCGCCCTGACGCAGCTACTGTCCAATTATATCCTTGTAACCTTAACAAAGCACCTCTACCTGAACAAGCTTTGAGTCTTTCCTGAAGTTTCAGCAAATTATTTCACGATTGATTGAATGGTTCATCTTGCAAAACCGCGTAAGTTCAATGCAAGATCAGAAAGCTTGACAGGTGTAGTGTTTGTAGCTGCATGGGGGTGGGCCTTTGCAAACAGTCAATTCATACAGTGTCCCAAGGGGAGGTCTGTGTGTGCTCCAGTATGATTTTTTTAAATATCACTGGGGAGGGAAGGAGTGCTGGCTCAGTCAAAACATACAGTTTAACATATATCATGGCTTTAAAGAGTGAGCAAATTTGAAAATCTGCTGTTCAAGTGATATTCAACTTTGGTCAAACATCTTTGCTTTTTAAACCAGCTGGTTGTGACAACAGGAATCACTAGACTTATAGCACATGGCCAGAATTGGGGTCCCAAACAATAATCAACATATTCTCAATGGCACATTAAAGCTAGGGTTGGTAGTCTCGGAAAACCGGCATGAATTTGAATGTAGCTTTTCCTCATGACTCCGTCTAACCCCTCCCCTCCTCCCTCGGAGCTCCTCCAAAACGACGCCCCCCCGCTCACATGCACGAGCGCCGCTGATTCTCGACCATATGATCGTGACTGATTCAAAACCGGTCCTCACCAAAACATCATCATAGTGAAAGTTAAAAACACAAACAAACATGGCTGCTGTTAGCACTCACAACTATCATGCTAGCATTATCCAGTTGTACTGGTGACACGATATCAGGAGAAAAGTTATAACACATATATAATACTGTAACAGCTCTACTGTTTGTTAAACCTGTTCAGTGTAGATGTTCTTAATTCCTACAGTGTTGACGGCCAGTGAAGGCATCAGGAGAGGTGTAGAAGGTGCGAGTGGGAGAGAGGAGAGACAAGAGGAGAAGTTCTTCATTCATTCAAACATTGATTGTTGTTTTGTTGGTTGGCGTGGTAACGACCGACAGTGACCGGTTATTAAAGATCAACGTGTTCACGAATCGGCTCGTCATCACTACAGCGTCCTGACGCTACAATAAATATATATTTTCTGTAGGACTTACTGAACGTCATTAATTATTCTGCTTGTTGGTGAGAGCTTTTTAGACTCTGATCCGGACTACAGTCCTGAGCAAAGCTGCTCATCAGGTCAGAGGGGACAGGCCCGAGGACGAGCGAGAGGGGCAGTAAATAGAGTCAGGGGAAGTAGAGGCAGGAGACGGGGACTCGGAGGAGTGCACGCTGGGGAAATGTACGCGCAGGAGGAGGGCAGAACGGCTGGACGGGATTTGATTGGTTTAAAATTTGGGGAGCCAAAAAACGGTGATTGGTTGGTGTTTTCCCAGGTTTACTCCGGCTGTAGATAGCAGCTTTTTTTCACTCTTTTTTAGGAACACCATCAGGACATAAAGATCATTTTAACCAGTACGACAAAAAGTGGATCTAAATCTGATTACCAACCCCAGCTTTAAGTGTGATAATGCACCTCTCTAAAAAAAAAAAAAAAATCACAGAAAAGTTCAGATTTTACTCCTCCATGATTGCTGATTTTGTGTCTCTCATTATATCTTTCATGGAGTAATATTAGGTGTTGTGGTCTGTGATATTAAAAAAAATTCCAGCAGCCAGCCAGGGAAATAAAGATGGAAGAAACTCTCATTTTCAGGAAACATTAGCCATATTAAAGGGGAGACTTTAAAGGCAGGGACATACTGGGCACAGGCTTTCTGTGTCTTGACTGTTTTGCATCATACTGTATCAGCACAAATATTAATTCCTAATCCTACCGTGAAGCTAATCAGATGTTTTCTTTTCAGTATAAAGTCAGAGCTCTAAGCCACTCTTGAGACTCATGAACTATGTCTTTCTAAGTCTAACTCTAGGTTTAATACATATTTGGAAAACAGTAACCATAGTATTCACAGCAGTGTTCATTATCCAAAGTGCATTTTAACCCTAACTTGAGATCACTCTAAAGTCAGCTGTTGAGAATGGTCACTTAACCTCAGCTAACTCTCTGTCATATTAAAAAAAGGTATGACACATATTTACACATTGCCAATAAATGAAGTGGTGCTCGCATCTGCACAATAGAAGCTTTTCATCCTTTGGTTAATTTTGTGTGTGGCTGATCCAAGACCAGATTCTAAATTTGTGTCCGGTTTCAAATGTTTATATTTCTCAGCAAGAATCTTTGGCGAAGCATGCAACATGCTTATGCTTCATAATCCAAACAAATGACCAGATACCTTCACATTTTCATAGCATATCCACTCAGGTGTTATTGGCAGTACCGGCAGAAATTCATATCTGTGTTTTGAGATGTCCAATCTGTCAGTCTATGAGCACCACTAACATTTTGCATCTTCAGCAAATGTACAAGCAACTAAGAGAGGGCCTAAAGCACAGTATTACAAGATCATTTTGAGCAAACATTCACATGGTGTCCATTTTCCTGTGAGGTCAGGCTGAGAAGCTTTACTAGAATGTTGAAGCTCTGTATTCAAGGTAGACCAATACTTTATAATGTACTTAAACTTCAAACATTAGGACATGTTTCATCATTGAACTACTACTGATTGTTGAACTACTAAGAAAAAAAAAAAAAGATTGAACAAATATTTGATAACTCATTAGCTACCTTTAGACAAGAGCTAACGTTGGGCTTCAACCAAGCGCTAACCTCTGGTCTCAGAATATGATCATCATCAAGAATCCACTACAGGCTGGCTGAAGAAAGACCAGAAACCACATACACATGAATGGGAAAAAGCTCAAATAAGGACATGACTGACGTGACTCCCGGTTGGGAACTCATAGCTGTTGGCTAGGAGGCTCACACTACGTCACACTCTGCTTGGTTGAGTTCCACATTTCCAATATGGCTGCCGCCGCCGATTGGCTTCAAAACAGCTCTCAGGAACAGATGGGTGATGTCACGGATACTACGTCCATATTTTATACAGTCTATGGTTTCTGCCCAAATAAGGACATGACTGACTTGACTACCTGTTGAGAACACATAGCTGTTGGCTAGGAGGCTCAAACTCCGCCCCTTTACGTCACACTCTGCCTGGTTGAGTCTCGCATTTCCAATATGGCTGCCGCTGCCGATTGGCCTCAAAACAGGTCTCAGGAACAGATGGGTGACGTCACATACTATACTACGTCCATATTTTATACAGTCTATGGTTTCTGCCCAAATAAGGACATGACTGACTTGACTACCTGTTGGGAACACATAGCTGTTGGCTAGGAGGCTCAAACTCCGCCCCTTTACGTCACACTCTGCCTGGTTGAGTCTCGCATTTCTGGCTGCCGCCATTGATTGGCTTCAAAACACTACGTCCATTATTTATACAGTCTATGGCTTCACTAGTTCCTAGCTAAAACTACAGAAAACGTGCAACTTCAAAGCTAATGGTGTTATTAGCTAAATTACTGTATGTTGGCTTGAAATTGGTTGGAAGCTAATGTTAGCTGTTGTGACTAAACTGTTGGTTGCTAATGAGTTATCAATAACATATTTTGGAACTCATTCGGAGAGCAAAATTAACATTTAGCTAATACCTAGCATTAATCTTTACTAGCTATCATCGTTAGCTAGGAATTCACGCCCATTTCATGACATTGTGTGCAACCAAACACTAATGTTAGCTTGGCGGTTGATTGCGAACGTAAGCTCTTGCACTGCTAACAGGATATTGTCCTATCTACTTCTCTATTAATAGTCTTTGTGATCACTGACTAATTCAGAAGCAGTAAAATGTGAACTATTTATCAGATTTTGTTGTTTACAGAATTAGCCAAACTGAAACACAGCAGGATCACATTCACAGCATTTTAGCTTCCCAGCCTGAGTACAAGTTCAGAGGAAAATGGCCCCCCCAGTGAATCCGGTGGATAAGTAGCAGTATAAGGATGTGAGAAGTGAAAACAGAGACAGGCTGCCTTAGCATAGCTATCACATAAAACTCATGACAGAGCTGCAGAGCAGGGTCAGTTTGGCTAATTAGCACAGATAAATACAAAGTGAGCAATGAGTGGCCCAGTGGAGTCTGACACAGGGTCAAAGTCTAGACCCCATTATGGTGCGGTGCTATATTTTCCACCTGATCCCATTAGGTACCACTCACTTCAGTTTCTTTAGGTAAACTACTAAACAAGTACTACTATTTATACAAGAACTTCTGGTAATACATCAGTGCACATCTCTTCAAAGTTGCAAGACTTTCAGATCTGACCAGATTGGAAGATGTAACTTAAGCTGTTAACATTTTGTTCAAAAAAAAAAAGCACAGCTCATAGATAAGGTAAAGGGAATCAAATGCAAAAATAAAACATGCAAATGCATCTTTTACAAAGAAGAAAAAAAGGTCAGTACGCACAATGGTACCTTTTTGTCAAAGTAAGAAAATCAGAAACAAGGCATTTGGTTGATTTGAAGAGCTACCTAAATCCACAGGGTTCAGTAATTAAGTATGACAAATAATATCCTTCAACCCTTACCTGAGTTCCTAAGAGTAGCAATATATTAAAACCAAGAATGCTTTAACAAATTACCACTTCCAAACATTTTTATCCCTAACACCCCCCATAAACATAAAACCACAACCCATATAATTGCTTTTGGAGATTGTAAGCAGCTTCAAACATATGTTGGCGACATCAGCCATCAGCAGCACATAAAGTGTTCCCTCTTAGAAATGAAGAACTTGCAGGAAGTATGTAAAAAGCATTACCCAGTTCAGCACCTTTAAATGCTATTTTGTGGTCCAAGCTTTGTTTAAGTAACCAATAACTGTCTCTGTCTTTAACGACGAAGAGTGCACTTAATCAGAACAGCTTAACAAATCTCTAATATGATTTTGTGAACAATGAGAGACATTAATTTTGTTTTTATCAGGCAGTTTGACATTCCCACAACAAGAGGCTTTTAAATAATTTTGGAGCAACATAAAAGGCCCAAGTTCATAAACTGAGAGTGATATGCATGCTTGCTAATATCTGTATCCAGAAGCATCAGACAAACAAAGATAATTGAAGAGACTTTTAAGACTTGGGTTATTACTGTTGCCTGTAGGCATGTGTGTGTGTATGTGTGTGTTAGTGCAGTGCTGCAGTGCTAAATCTGCTTCATTAAAGAGACACTAAATCAACACAGTGAGGGATGCCAAGACCTATCAGGCAAGATGGATAACCAAAACATCCACTGAAAAATCTTGTGATTGTGTGTGTGTGACCACAGTTGGTGCATATATGTGTGTGTGTGTGTGTGTGTGTGTGTGTGTGTGTGTGTGTGTGTGTGTGTGTGTGTGTGTGTGTGTGTGTGTGTGTGTGTGTACCACAAATACAGTATAATTTGCCACTTAAACAGATTTTTACATCAGTGCACAGGGACAGGAAGTTTGCTCCTGCCTTTAGATGTAGCAGCAAAAAGTGAGTGGAAGAAAACTGGGATTTTAATAAGAAATCCCCCTCAGTTATGACCTACTTTCACCCGAGTAATCTCGCCTGAAAAGCAGCCGGTAGAGCTGTGAGACCTCTAATTAAAAACGATTCCCAGAGAAGTTCAGTAGCTGGGAAGGAGGTGGACTCTTCAGTAAGGCTGGTCAGACTGACATATTTTCCTACCTTTAAAGATCAGAGGGGAGCTAAAGGCAGACAGAAAAAAAAAGGGTGGGGTTACTGGCAGGGTTTCTTTTAGCGTTTGTGTGGAGGATAAGTAGCAGCTTTGAACTACACACTGTAGGATGGCTCAGTTAAGATTGGCCTCAAAGGAGTACCCGACTCAAAAATGTGTCAGGAGTGTCCACTGGAGGTGAACATGGTGAGATTCCTTTTTTTCTTTTCTTTTTGCTGCGGTTAGCACATAAATGGAACAAACAATACAATCCAGTGAGATTCCTTCGGGGGCGGTGCTTTGTTGGCGGTTCTACTAGATGTGTGCTTTCCTGTTGCAAGGTCAGCAGCTAGACAGGCTGATAGCCGGTGGGCCACAGAGGACACATCCACACAGAGATGAAGAGCCAGGCATCAAATAAAGACTTCAAAATGTCAAGCACCTGGTGTTTGAACACAGAGACCCGTAAAAATGTTCCCACCCACCTCGTGCCAAAGTTCAAAACAACTGAGGTAGGGAAAATAATAAATAAGTTCAAGTCATTAAAAACATGACTTAAGTGTCCGTGATAAAAATGAATCAAACTTGAACTTAAAGTGATTGAAAAGAGTCTCCAGAGTAAAAAAACAAAATATCAAGTGATGGTATTTTTTTTCTTTAATTCTGTAATATTCAATCCAAGATCAATAATTGTCTATTGATCAACCATCATGATGAACACAAGACCCGCCAGTGTTGTTAGTTTCCAAACAGTCAAGGCTGTTAAGACGCTCTCAGCCTTAAATGGAGGAACAGACGTCCTGGCTGTTAGTTAACATCCCCTCAGGGTTTATCTTCTCTGTGTCTTGACTTTCAGCCACAACAACAGATACATGAATACACGTTTTTCAGCTGATTCATCCCCAGCTGTTCCACAGGCCTTCGAAAAACGTTGGTGAAAGAACAGAAGGGCACTTTTTTTCTTCTTCTTTTGATATCAGGCTGTGGTATATTTTCCCCTGTCAAGAGAGAAATCGCTCCGCCTGGTGAATCCAATGTTGAGCAAGCTGGGTTTGTCTCATCCTTGTAACATCACACCTGAATGGCACTTTCAAATTGGCAATAAAAAAAAAAAATCTGAAAGGCAAATTGACTTTTTTATGCCTTTGAATACATATTCTGAATCCACTTTGCATCTTGACAAAGAAGAAAAAAAAATGCCTGGATTGCCTTGGAAACTGTGTTTGCAGTGTCTTGTTTTTTTTTTAAGGTGAGCAGCTCAGGTAAGATGGCCGACAAAAAGATACCGCTGTCACTTTCGGTTGTCACCTCTTCCTCCAAACCTTTGATGACCAGATCTTCACTGTCTTGTCACTGAATAGAGAGAGAGAGAGAGAGAGAGAGATGGAGAGAGTGGTAGGATGATGAGCAAAGGAAAGCAAGGCAAAGACAACAAAAGGGAGAAAATAACAGAGCATCAATCAAGCTGTTTTCTCTTTCAAAACAAACTCATTGTACATCAGACACAATGAGAAGGATGACTTAAAAGTAAACTTCACACACACACACACACATATATCCACACACACACTTTAAAGACCCTTCTACATTGAGTCAGTAAACAAAAACAAGCCTTTGCCTTCTCAGAGAAGTATGAAGACGTTAGTATGATTCATTCAATTTGAGCAAGTAAAACATAAATCTAATTGTAAGTCTACATCCAGCTGTCCACTTTATTATTCACACTGCTCTCCAGAACAATTCAATTATACCACCACTTATACCACAGATGGCACAAGGTCATTCAGGAGTTAGTAGATCGCTTTGGAAGGTATGAGGAGATGCTAAAAGTCAAAAGAAGGGGTTCTAATTTGTTCATTTGAAATTTTAAGATAAACACTCATGGCTTTCTTTTTCAGGGTTAGATAAGCACCCTGACACCACTCTTTCCCCATATAGATATTTTGAAGCTATGGTCAGAGAATTAAAATCAAGTGATCTAAGATATTAATCCTAACAGGACTGTGCAGATGTTTAATTTTCAATGTTAGGTGAGCTCTCTTTACAAACCCTGAGGAGTCATGTTTGTCCCAAATTAAAAACGGGTGAGTAGCACCCTGTTAATTACCCGCTCACTTTACATTATCCCATACATACAGTGGGGCAAAAAAGTATTTAGTCAGCCACTGATTTTGCAAGTTCTCCCACTTAGAAAGATGAGAGAGGTCTGTAATTTTCATCAGAGGTACACTTCAACTATGAGAGACCAAATGAGGAAAAAAAATCCAGGACATCACATTGTAGGATTTTTAAAGAATTTATTTGTAAATTATGGTGGAAAATAAGTATTTGTTCACCCACAAACAAGCAAGATTTCTGTCTCTCACAGACCTGTAACTTCTTCTTTAAGAAGCTCTTCTGTCCTCCACTCGTTACCTGTATTAATGGCTCCTGTTTGAACTGGTTATCTGTATTAAAGACACCTGTCCACAGCCTCAAACACTCAGACTCCAAACTCAACCATGGCCAAGACCAAAGAGCTGTCCAAGGACACCAGGAAGAAAATTGTGGACCTGCACCAGGCTGGGAAGAGTGAATCTACAATAGGCAAGCAGGTTGGTGTGAATAAATCAACTGTGGGAGCAATTGTAAGAAAATGGAAGATATACAAGACCATTGATAATCTCCCTTCGATCTGGGGCCCCATGCAAGATCTCATCCCGTGGGGTCAAAATGATCATGAGAACGGTGAGCAAAAATCCCAGAACTACACGGAGGGACCTGATGAATGACCTGCAGAGAGCTGGGACCAAAGTAACAAAGGCCACCATCAGTAACACACTACGCCGAGAGGGACTCAAATCCTGCAGCGCCAGGTGTGTCCCCCTGCTTAAACCAGTACATGTCCAGGCCCATAGGAAGTTTGCCAGAGAGCATATGGATGATCCAGAAGAGGATTGGGAGAATATCATGTGGTCAGATGAAACCAAAATAGAACTCTTTGGTAAAAACTCAACTCGTCGTGTAGTTGACGAGTTTCCAAACCTCATGCTTTGGGGCTGTTTTTCTGCAAAGGGGACAGGACGACTGATCCGTGTTAAGGGAAGAATGAACGGGGCCATGTATCGTGAGATTTTAACCTCCAAAACCTCCTTCCATCAGTGAGAGCATTGAAGATGGAACGTGGCTGGGTCTTCCAGCATGACAATGATCCCAAACACACCGCTCGGGTAACGAAGGAGTGGCTCCGTAAAAAGCATTTCAAGGTCCTGGAGTGGCCTAGCCAGTCTCCAGACCTCAACCCCATAGAACATTTGTGGAGGGAGTTGAAAGTCTGTGTTGCCCAGCGACAGCCCCAAAACATCCCTGCTCTAGAGGAGATCTGCATGGAGGAATGGGCCAAAATACCAGCTACAGTGTGTGCAAACCTGGTGAAGACTTACAGGAAACGTTTGACCTCTGTCATTGCCAACAAAGGTTATGTTACAAAGTATTGAGTTGAACTTTTGTTATTGAACAAATACTTATTTTCCACCATAATTTACAAATAAATTCTTTAAAAATCCTACAATGTTATTTCCTGGATTTTTTTTCCTCATTTTGTCTCTCATAGTTGAAGTGTACCTCTGATGAAAATTACAGACCTCTCTCATCTTTCTATGTGGGAGAACTTGCAAAATCAGTGGCTGACTAAATACTTTTTTGCCCCACTGTATGTATGGGATAATGTATAGTGAGCGGGTAATTAACAGGGTGCTACTCACCCAAACATTATCTCATGTTATTATCATTATTATTATTATTATTATTAATCCAAACAAAAAGTAAGTGTAAAAGGCTAGCTGTTTCATTTGTGCACAATCCTACTGCTGAGATAACCGATGCATGGAAGTAGGACTGGTCTTCTTGTCTGACTTTCTTTTAAGAAAGAGAATAAGCAAATTTGACCAAACTGAGAACCTCTACTTGAAAGAGCAAAATGTACAGTGGATAAATTTAGTCTGAAGACAAGAGAAGAAAGCTATTTTGAGCAGAACTATGAGTCAATTGTTCAGCCCATGAAAAGCTGTTTGTCTTGGTGGAGGCAGTGCTCTGCAAAGGAAGTGTTAACCATGATAAAACATGAAAAAAAATAGAAGTCAAACTGGGCCAGCTGGAAGCATGGAAAAATCAAAAGGATTAGAAAAGAATGACCAGGAGACAAATTGAAAGAATAGAAACAGAACAGGAGCCAACAGAAAAGTCTGGGTACCACCCAGGTGTAAAAAAAAAAAAGAAAGAAAGAGGTGAAATGAATCAGGACGGGTAAAGATGTTGAAATTAGTTAAGAAAGTACCAGAGGGAAGGAGGGTTGGTGAGCTGAGGACAAGCAATCATGGGAGGCTGGTGGCTCGGCCCTTGATTGCCAAGACCCGTCGAGGAAGACACGGGGTCAAACCCGGCACATAAGTCCACAACTTCACCCTGCAGTCACTGCGGTTAACACAGGGGAGGAGGTAGAGGAGAAGGAGGGAGGTTAGGAAAGGACAATCTGAGAGACCACATAAGATGTCCACAGAAAAGATGACAGAAGAAATCCAGCAAGAGATGATGGAGAGTTACCGGTGAGTGATGAAACAAGAGAAGACAGTAAGAAGAAGAGTTTAATTAACTTCAGGGAGAGCCCAGCAAGAGGATTCAAAGTGAGAAAAATGAATGTAGTCAGTCAGAAAAGATCACAGAATGTCGCACGCACACATTCACACACACGCAAACTGTAACACTAACAGTTAACACGCATGATCTCAACAAACAGGATGTAGTGTGTGGCCCTCTCTGAAGGACACGAGGCTGAGTACACCTAGAGATGATTACACGAGAAGAAGCAGGGATGAATCATGTTCCAGTTATTTACTCAGAAACAGAAGTGTGTTCATGGAAAGAGAAGGAAATGATGTACCTGTGTCTCTCTCTGTCTACTAGTTTGAAAAACACAACATTTAAAAAGCATGTTCTCTGTTAAACAGGAAGAAACAGCACTATTGTATAGGGACTAGTTTCAGCAGCAAAGTAGCACACATACAGTTGTGCTCATAAGTTTACATACCCTGGCAGAATTTGTGATTTTTTTTGGCCATTTTTCAGAGAATATGAATGATAAGAGAAAAACTTTTTTTTTCACTCATGGTTAGTGGTTGGATGAAGCTAATTATTATCAAACAACTGTGTTTACTCTTTTTATATCATAATGACAACAGAAACTACTCAATAAATCATAAATTCTGCCAGGGTATGTACACTTATGAGCACAACTGTATGTGCTCTAATGAATATTCAAGTTAAGTGACAGTGTGTGTGTTAATTCAAATGAAAAGACATGCCTTAGTTGTTGGATTGAGTCTTTCATCCCCCATCTGCAATCAGACTGTTTAACACCAGCACGGCTGTGTCCCGTTAATCATCTGTTCTCATCTTTCATTCCACTACATGGAAGTTACTATGTGACTTGGGACATTCACAAATAACAACTGTATCCATCTGAATCACACTGTTCTTCATACTGTGTATGTTTGTTTTTAAATAACCTGGTGCAATTTTTATCTGTGCAATAACTTACCTTATCTATTTATCAGATAGAAGTGTACATAGTGTGTATACATCTGTAACAGTTGCCATATTTTATTCTATTTTATTTTATTCTATTTTATTTTATTGTATTCTATTTTATTTTATTCTATTTTATTCTATTTTATTTTATTCTATTTTATTTTATTTTATTTTATTCTATTTTATTCTATTTTATTTTATTGTATTCTATTTTTTTATTCTATTTTATTCTATTCTATTTTATTCTATTTTATTTTATTCTATTTTATTTTATTTTATTCTATTTTATTCTATTTTATTCTATTTTATTCTATTTTATTTTATTTTATTCTGTTTTATTACATTCTATTTTACCTTTATCATTGCTATTATTACTGTTATTATATTTTTTAATTATATTAGTACATTGTTGTATTCCCCTGTCCCGTGTTGTAAGCTGCTGTAACAAAAGAATTTCCCCCAACAGGGGACAAATAAAGTATATTATATCTTATCTTATCTCTCATGAAGTACACTAGCTAAAAGAAAAGTGAAGAATAGGACCAGTCTGTCAACTAAAAAGGTTTACTGTTGCTTTAATCTGTGCACACTTTCATAATGGTGCCCTGTTGTGAAAGATTTGTTGAAATAAATTTGCATTTCTCAAGATGTAGAATAAAAGGGATGCACCGAAACTTCAGCCACTGAAAATGGCCCAAAAGTGCATTTTCGGTTTTTGGCAGAAACCCAATGTTGTGATGACGCAAGCAAAAACCCACGTCTGGATTGCTTTGTGCAAAAGCGAGTCCTGCAGCTCAGATCACGAGCTCCCCGCTACATTCACTTCACACCAGTGGCTCTTAATAGAGAACATTCCCTCTCTTCTTGCCCCCTTTGAGCAGCTAACTAAAGAGATCAGCTCCTCTGATGCATCTGTAGCAGACGTTCTTCCTTTAACTGCAGCACTAGAGAGTCTTCTAAGCAAAGAGGTTGAGATGGACCACTGAGTGAAAACAATGAAAAGTACTCTCTTAGAGTCTGTCAGCACACGTTTCACTGAGATCTATTCAGATCCTCTGCTCTTCACTGAGACTGTACTTGATCCATGTTATAAAGATCAAGATCTCTGCTTGGAGATGGAGAAGCGCACAGCATAGGAGAAGGAGAACAGAGCAGCCCATAGACTGTATAAAATACAACTCAACCCCTCCTCTATTTTTCATTCCCTGCACACATGTGTGCTAACAAGGAGCTTAGGAGGGAGGCATGCTAGTTGTAGGCTGTCTTGAAAAACACAAGGGTCGGTTTTACTCCCCACGTCTTCAGATTTGAAGATCTAGTGGATGATTTTTATTTTTCATGGAACAGTGCTAGCGCTAGTTAGCATAGCTACATAGCTACATGTTTGTAGCTGTGTACCAAGACACACGTCGATATACTGACAAATAAAACAACAAGAAACACTAAATCTGTGACCAATGGTTCAGAAAGGTCCTGCTGCAGGCGCTTCTCTGTCAGGATTAGATTCTGGATCAGATTCAGAGGGTTGAAGTAATGCGGGTCTGTGAGCAGCCAACATGTAAACATTAGATCAACATGCTGGACAGCCGAGGGCACATCCACTTCCTGAGGGGGCGTGGTCAGAGAGCTCATTCTCATTTAAAGGCACAGACACAGAAAACAGCCTGTTCTGAGCAGGGCTGAAAAAGAGGGGTTTACAGGCAGACCAAAATCTGATTTCAAAGTGTTTTTTTGAGCATAAACTTTAAAGACATGTTTTGGGGACCTCTTAGACCAATATATGTTGATGAAGAGCAGAATATGTCACCTTTCATGTATTAAACAGTTGTTCTATTCGCTTTGACTTAAAACGTGACAAAGTGTCATAAATCTTCTAAACTTAATTCTTTAAGGACTTACAAAAGATGTTTTTTCAAAGTCACATTTGAGGATAAAGAGCCTAGAAAATGTCTGTGCAACACAAACAGAAAATGCATTGCTTAATCTAAAATCCAAGGAGTGAAATGTTACAACTGTCCCTGGTCTCCCTACTAATAATTGGCATAATAATTTATTTCGGTTTTCGGTTTCGGCCAAGAATTTTCATTTCAGTGCATCCCTTTGTAGAATGAATCAGTATTAATCTAGAGAAGTTAATTTTTTTTTCTAATGGTCCCTTTACAACAAAGACAGAATGCTGGACAGAATAGGACACATAAGTGATGGATACTCGTCTGTGAATTTGAAGATGCCACATTAGAAAACATTCAGACATTGGTGGTGATGTGGCACGTGATGCTATAATTCTTACCTGGATGCGGTGAAGATGTGTCTTGAGTTGGTACAAATGGCGTTAATCGGACTGTCGTGACCTCTGACCTCTCCTATGGGCGTGAAGTTGTCTACATTCCACACCTTCAGCATGCCGCCCCGACAGGCGCTCAGCAGCATGGGCCGCCCCGGAACGTATGCCAGAGCGCACACCCAGTCTTTATGGGCGTTGGGGATTTGCTGTAGAGTCAAAGCAGAGAAATAAAGTCAGTGACTGACGTAATGATATCATCCTGCATTTTCACATCGATGTGTTCCACTTATCCAACAGGTACAGAAATGTGGGTTGTCACCTCGGTTACTGTGTCTTAAAATAGCAGCAGAAAAACATGTTCAGTTCCTCATTTCTAATGGATGTAAATCCTCTTCACTAATGCAGCATATTTCTTGAATGGAGAATGCACATTGTTGCTAGGCAACCTACAAGTGAGGCTTCAGACTCACTAATGCTGTATTTAGCCTGGATGTTATTCTTAGCTCGTGAGTCTGTGTTCAGTATGTTACAATAGCTTCAAACATGATTCATGGACTGAGCAAGGGTTCCTCATTCTTGTATTTACAAAGATTTTAACAATGACTTAATCTGCTAATGTATACAACAAGAAGAGGAGAAGCTTTGCAGACGCATATTGTTCCTGCAGCGTATAGAGCTCTCTGTAAAGGCACTTTGTCAGGTTGTTGATAGAGGTGTGATGCCCATTTCAGCTCCATATTCTATCCTTTTTACACAAACCTTAACAGACACTCAAACGCAACATGTTTTTTTTACATATTTTTGAAGGAATTTAAGAGACAGTGAAACAAAAGGCTATAACTTTGATGTTGTCTCCACAAAACTGTGGAATTCTCTTCCCCCCCACCATCCGATTCTCCCCCTCGGTTGAGACTTTTAAAAGTCGTCTCAAAACTCACTTTTAAAGGTGACATATCATGCTTTTTTCATCAAAATATATTGGTCTAAGAGGTCCCCAAAACATGTCTTTAAGTTTATTGCTCAAAAAAACACTTTGAAATCAGATTTTGGTCTGCCTGTAAACCCCTCTTTTTCAGCCCTGCTCAGAACAGGCTGTTTTCTGTGTCTGTGCCTTTAAATGAGAATGAGCTCTCTGACCACGCCCCCTCAGGAAGTGGATGTGGCCCTCGGCTCTCCAGCACGTTGATCTAATGTTTACATGTTGGCTGAATAGACACACTGCTCACAGACCCGCGCTACTTCAACCCTCTGAATCTGATCCAGAATCTGATCCTGACGGAGAGGCGCCTGCAGCAGGACCTTTCTGAACCATTGGTCACAGATTTAGTGTTTCTTGTTGTTTTATTTGTCAGTATGTCGACGTGTGTCTTGGTACACAGCTATGAACATGTAGCTATGTGGCTATGCTAACTAGCGCTAGCACTTTTCCATGAAAACTAAAAATCATCCACTAGATCTTCAAATCTGCAGACGTGGGGAGTAAAACCGACCTTTGTGTTTATTAAGACAGCCTACAACTAGCATGCCTCCCTCCTAAGCTCCTTGTTAGCACACATGTGTGCAGGGAATGACAAACAGAGGAGGGGTTGAGTTGTATTTTATACAGTCTATGGGCTGAACAAGCTCCAAGCTCTGACTACCTGTTACAGACCGGATGGCGTTGTGACGTATGAAAAACACTGAAAACTGAAACGGCTGGTTTCAGCACACATTTACAGAAAGGGGGAGAAATCAGAACAGGGGCAGAATGGATTCTTTTACTTTTCAGGGGGTTTGTAGACAGGGACACATATTTCAGGTAGAGAACCATTAGAAAGTCCATTTTGCATGATATGTCACCTTTAAAAATCGTGTCAAACTGCACTTTTATTCATTAGCTTTTAACTGCCCCTAACCTCACTGGCTCAGATACTCACTGCACTGTTAATTGTATTTCTTGTCATTACTGTTGTTATTATTACTGTTAATTTTTAAATTATATTGCTCTCTTATCACTCCTCTTTCCCTCTCTCTCCCTCTGTTTGTGTGATTTTTATTTTTCATTTTCTCTTTGTGTTCCTTATTTTCTGTTGTAAAGCACTTTGGATCAACTGTGTTGTGTGTAAAGTGCTATATAAATAAAGTTGATTTGATTTGATTTATTCTCTAAACCCAAATCTGAAAAACAATCACAGATATTTCAAACATGCCGGCACAGTGCGTCAGGAAATAACAAGACTGTTGGAAATTTTACGGAATCATTCCTATACACTGCGTGCACAATTATTAGGCACATGAGTATTTTTGTGAATATGTTAAAAACTATGTTAACAGCTGTTTTCAAATTTGTCAAGAAGTCAGATAGTGAATATATTTCTTCAACTTTGTGGTTAAAATTATGTTTTTTGGCTGTATTTTTAAATCAATGCAGAATCTGCAGAAATGAGCGTGCCAAATTATTATGCAAGTTGGTGATAAGAGCATATAACTTGTGAGAATTAAAAACTAGGCACCATTTTAAACGTTCTGTTGATTGAAAATAATAATATTTACTACAACTGTATTCAAACTTCAACAAAAACAACAGTTTTCTTTACATTTGTGTACAAAATAAAACTGTTAAAGTCTTTAAAACATTTCAAATCTAAAGTGTTTCTCAAATGTCCAATATAACCTCCTTTTCTTTCAGTGAGGGTCAGAGGTCACTGTAAACTGATTTAGTGAGGTTTCTGATGACTTCTCTGCTGACTCTGTGAGCTGTACCTTGTATGGCTTTCCAAAGAGGCTCTTTTGAGCTGTATTTCTTGCCATTACTGTAAATTATCTCCTTTATTATTGACAACAAGTTCTCAGTCGGGTTGAGATCAGGTGAGCAGGAAGGCCAGTTCATGAGGCGATCCTCTTTAAAGCCCTGAGATGCCATCCTGTCCTGGGAATAACGTTATGCATGTGACGGTGCATTGTGCTCATGCATGAACACTAGCATCATTTCACTTTAGCTGAATGTCTTTTCCTCCATGCAGGAAAATACAAAAGAGGATCGCCTCATGAACTGGCCTTCCTGCTCACCTGATCTCAACCAGACTGAGAACTTGTGGTCAATAATAAATAATATAATTTACAGTGATGGCAAGAAATACAGCTCAAAAGAGCCTCTTTGGAAAGCCATACAAGGTACAGCTCACAGAGTCAGTAGAGAAGTCATCAGAAACCTCACTAAATCAGTTTACAGTGACCTCTGACCCTCACTGAAAGAAAAGGAGGTTATATTGGACATTTGAGAAACACTTTAGATTTGAAATGTTTCAAAGACATTTACAGTTTTATTTTGTATACAAATGTAAAGAAAACTGTTGTTTTTGAAGAAGTTTGAATACAGTTGTAGTAAATATTATTATTTTCAATCAATGGAACGTTTAAAATGGTGCCTAGTTTTTAATTCTCACAAGTTATATGCTCTTATCACCAACTTGCATAATAATTTGGCACGCTCATTTCTGCAGATTCTGCATTGATTTAAAAATACAGCCAACGTAATTTGAAAAGCATCATTTTAACCACACAGTTGAAGAAATATATTCACTATCTGACTTCTTGACAAATTTGAAAACGACTGTTTACATAGTTTTTAACATATTCGCAAAAATACTCATGTGTCTAATAATTGTGCACGCAGTGTATGTCCCGTCCCAGTGGAAATCACATTTTTATTTAACCTTTATTTCACCAGGAATAGTCCCATTGAGATACAAAGTCTCTTTTACAAGGGAGTCCTGGCCAAGACAGCAGCATAAAAAGTTTCACCAAATAGAACAGGACAAAACATACAGTGACAAGTAACTATTACATTGATTTATAAATTAGCAGTGTTAAGCTTTAAAACATGTGCACAAGCTGATCAGATCATCCTTTATCCTGGTTTTAAAATCCTCCAATCAAATCAAACAATCCAGTTTCAGGCGACCCTGAAGCTCAAACCAAGAAGAGGGAGCAAAGACATTAAAAGCACTTTTACCAAAGACAGAGCGAGTCTGAGGAATGACAAGAAGAATTTGTCCATGGGACTGAAGGTGACAGCCACTGACAACTGTAGGAGTCAATGAAGAAGACGGCAGCTCCTGGAGTACAGCCTTATAAAGAAAGATACCAATGCTCCATTCTTCTGTTGTATAAGGAAGACAAGCCTACCTTTTCATACAAGATACAGTGATGTGTGCGTATAAAGACCATCACCAGAGTTAATTACAGATACAAAGGTTGCTAGAATGAGCTTTTTACAAGCAGCAAAAGAAAAACAGGGTCTATTTCTATAAAAGAAACCCAACTTCATCCTCAGTTTTTTGGTTAAACTCTCAATATGATGATTAAAAGAAAGATTTTCATCTAAGAGAAAACCCAAGTATTTAAAGGGGACATATCACGCTTTTTTCATCAATATATATTGGTCTTAGAGGTCCCCAAAACATGTCTTTAAAGTTTATGCTCAAAAAAACACTTTGAAATCAGATTTTGGCATGCCTGAAAAGTCCTCTTCTTCATTCCTCATCAGAACACTCTGTTTTCCCTCTGACCACGCCCCCTCCGGAAGTGGATGTGCCCTCGGCTGTCCAGCACGTTGATCTAATGTTTACATGTTGGCTGAATATACACGGCTGCTCAGAGATCGCGTTACTTCAACCCTCTGAATCTGATCCTGACGGAGAGGCGCCTGTAGCAGGACCTTTCTGAAGGATTGGTCATAGATTTAGTGTTTCTTTTTGTTTTATTTATCAATATGTAGACGTGTGTCTTGGTACACAGCTACGAACATGTAGCTATGTGGCTATGCTAACTAGCGCTAGCACTTATCCATGATAAATAAAAATCATCCACTAGATCTTCAAATCTGCAGACGTGGGGAGTAAAACCGACCTCTACCAGAAAGGCAGCAGGACCTTTCTGAAGGATTGGTCACAGATTTAGTGTTTCTTGTTGTTTTATTTGTCAGTATGTCGACGTGTCTTGGTACACAGCTACAGCTACAGCTATGAACATATAGCTATGTGGCTATGCTAATTAGCGCTAGCACTTATCCATGATAAATAAAAATCATCCACTAGATCTTCAAATCTGCAGACGTGGGGAGTAAAACCGACCTTTGTGTTTATTAAGACAGCCTACAACTAGCATGCCTCCCTCCTAAGCTCCTTGTTACCACACATTTGTGCAGGTAATGAAAAACGGGGGAGGGATTCAGTATTATTTTATACAGTCTATGGGCTGAACAAGCTCCGAGCTCTGACTCCGTGACAGACCGGATATTGTTGTTACGTAACAAAAACACGGAAGTCTGAAACGGCTCGTTTCACACACATTTACAGAAAGGTGGAGAAATCAAAACAGGGGCAGAATGGATTCTTTTTCATTCTCAGGGGGTTTGTAGACAGGGACACATATTTCAGGTAAAGAACCATTAAAAAGTCAATTTTGCATGATATGTCACCTTTAAATGCTGGGACACATTTCCTCATTTGTGGAGGTGAAAATCTTAGAGTCATTTTTCAGATATTCACCTCCACAAATGAGGAAACCAGACCTCAGACATTGATAAAGTCTGAGGTCTGGCTGTGGAAAAACTGAGCATCCCCAAACAATAAATCAAATGCACCCTTACACAGGCACTGCAGGAAGTAAAGACAGGCGTGCATGTGCTGTCTGTAACACTGTAATGAGTTAAAGAACAGCCCCTGCTTGTTGTCTGTGTTAATGGAATAAAACAGAATATCATGAAACATAACAATTTATTCTGCTTCACATTTTTTTAATTGGGAGACTTTGCCGCAAATGTCTGCCTGCCAAAATCCTGCAGCACTGGATATCAGTTAGCTGCAGCGCATTGGCATGAGATCACGCTCCAGTGAACTAGCATTAATAAAAGTCAGCTAGGTTCCGTCCAGCATGAATCAAAACACAGCACGGACGGTTCTGCAGCAATTCAAAATGACTACGAAGCAATTAATGGAGAAACAAATTGTTGTGGAAGTGCAAGGGACAAAGTAAAAGTTAGACTGTGGATGGCTCAGAATTTGGGATTTGTCAGGCAGCAGCTCTCTTCTCTTTCCAGTGCTGCATACTGCTGCTCAATCTTAACATACAGAACAGCCTTACACAATGAAATCTGAAAAAAGGAAATCTGAAACTGACAGAAGGATGTATTTGGCATTCATTGTGCCAGCATATTTTTTGCTTGTTTTTTTTTTTATTTGATTCATCTCAACCAGCTGAGCTGCAGATTCATTTTGCTGTATTCAATGAAAACCACACACCAGGAGATAACCTGTAATACATTTTATCAACTTTCTCCTGTTGTTTCCTGTTTATTTGCATCTCCTGTTATTTTATAATGACTTTTTCTTTTTTTAAGATAAGCTTTCAACCAAAATAAGACAACAAAGTTTTTTTTCATTACTGCTTCCATCAGACATCTCACACAATAGTTTCTTTAGGCAAAAATCTTTCTAAACACATTTTTCACACAGCAGGTAGCGGGTTACTTTGCTCTGTTTCAAGTTTTTAAAGGTGACATATTCTGCTCTTTTCATCAACATATATTGGTCTAAGAGGTCCCCAAAACATGTATTTAAAGTTTGGGCTCAAAAAAACACTTTGAAATCAGATTTTGGCATGCCTGAAAAAACCTCCTCTTCAGCCCTGCTCAGAACGGTCTGTTTTCTCTCTGACCACGCCCCCTCAGAAAGTGGATGTGGCCTCGGCTGTCCAGCACGTTGATCTAATGTTTACATGTTGGCTGAATAGACACACTGCTCACAGACCCGCTTTACTTCAACCCTCTGAATCTGATCCAGAATCTGATCCTGATGGAGAGGCGCCTGCAGCAGGACCTTTCTGAACCATTGGTCACAGATTTAGTGTTTCTTGTTGTTTTATTTGTCAGTATGTCGACGTGTGTCTCGGTACACAGCTACGAACATGTAGCTATGTGGCTATGCTAACTAGCGCTAGCACTTTTCCATGAAAACTAAAAATCATCCACTAGATCTTCAAATCTGCAGACGTGGGGAGTAAAACCGACCTTTGTGTTTATTAAGACAGCCTACAACTAGCATGCCTCCCTCCTAAGCTCCTTGTTAGCACACATGTGTGCAGGGAATGAAAAACGGAGGAGGGGTTGAGTTGTATTTTATACAGTCTATCAGCCGCTCTGTTCTCCTTCTCCTATGCTGTGCGCTTCTCTGTCTCCAAGCAGAGATCTTGATCTTTATAACATGGATCAAGTACAGTCACGATGAAGTGCAGAGGATCTGAATAGATCTCAGTGAAACGTGTGCTGACAGACTCTAAGAGAGCAATTTTCATTGTTTTCACTCTGTGGTCCGTCTCTACTTCTGCTACAGATGCATCAGAGGAGCTGATCTCTTTAGTTAGCTTCTCAAAGGAGGCAAGAAGAGAGGGAATGTTCTCTATTAAGACCCACTGGTGTGAAGTGAATGTAGCGGGTATTTTATACAGTCTATGGGCTGAACAAGCTCTGAGCTCTGACTTCCTGTTACAGACCGGATGGCGTTGTGACGTATGAAAAACACTGAAAACTGAAACGGCTGGTTTCAGCACACATTTACAGAAAGGTGGAGAAATCAGAACAGGGGCAGAATGGATTCTTTTCATTTTCAGGGGGGTTTGTAGACAGGGACACATATTTCAGGTAGAGAACCATTAAAAAGTCGATTTTGCATGATATGTCACCTTTAAAGGCAAGCTGATATAAAATGTATCCGTCTGCCTCTCATTTGTACGCTTTAGTAAAAACAATAATAAGAACCATGCAAAAATTAAAAAGTCAATCATGAGTTAAGATGTAAAAGCATGGGGTGCTGGTGGCCTAGCGGTCTAAGCGCCCCACATATAGAGGCTATAGTCCTCATCGCAGGGGTTGCCAGTTCGATTCCCGGCTGGTCGACCATTTCCTGCATGTCTTCCCCCGCTCTCTACTCCCCACATTTCCTGTCTCTCTTCACTATCCTATCAAATAAAGGCAAAAAGGCCAAAAAATATAACTTTAAGATGTAAAAGCACATTTAAAAAAGTGTGTTTTTAAAAGAGGACAAGGATGGGGCTTGCCTGATCTCCTCCTCCAGCAGGTCATTCCAGATTGACTGGGCGCTGACTGCAGAGGCCCGCTCACCTCTGGTTTTTAACCTCACCCTTGGGAGTTCCAAGAGGGACCTGATGGAAGATCTCAGGCAGCAGTTGGGGGCATACATTTTAAGGCATTCACTTAGGTACTCAGGACTTAGGTACTTAGGTACAAATAGAGGACAAACTATCTAAAAAAAAAAAAAAAAAAAAACATGTTTTTTTTTTCTTTTTAGCTCTCTGAGCCAAAAGGAAATGAGTACCATTACACTGAAGGCCATTTCATTATAGAACAGGCAATAGAGCTGATTTTTTATGTTGTATGTTTGGGCCTTGTTTTAACCATCACACAAGAGGTGAGTATAATAAATATTTCCCAAATGGCTTTAATTTGCTATCTACCACATTATCTAGAGCAGGTGTCACCTTGTTTTGCATAAACAAAGCTGTTAATTAAAAAAAACCAGAATGACCCTGTGCTGTGTGTGACGACACACGCTCCTGCTGATACTATCCATTTAGGAACAAGCTGTTAGATGTTGCCACTACAAAATACAGGTGACCTAAGAGAGTGTGTGGTGTATGTGAATACCTGCAACTCAGACAAGTCCGAGCAACAGCATCAACATTACCCAGTGAGTACTGCTTGGTTTTGGGATGCATTTCTCTACCGCCTTGTCATTTTATTGACCATGTGGTAATCATGTAACACTTCCATCTGAATGCCTCCTTACTTAGTAGTCGCACAGAGCAGAGATTTGCTGCTGCAACATCTTTGGCATAAAAGTCAAGTGTAACTTTAAGTGGTAATTTGATGGTCTGAGCTGAAACGTGTGATTGGGTGGCTTTCTGCTGAACTTAAAGGGTCTGTCAATAAAGAAATGATTATTCTACAACCGAAGCTAAGTAAGAGCCAGATTGATCAAATGCATGCATAGGTATAAAATTAAGTACTAGCTTATTGAAAACATACATACAGGAAGAGAGAGCACATTTCTCCAGTGTTAGCTTCTCTTCACTGGCTTCCAATAAAATCTAGAATAGAATTTAAAATCCTTCTTTTAACCTACAAAGCACTTAAAAATCAGACACCCTCGTATCTTAAAGAGCTCATAGTGTCCTATTACCCCTCTAGAACTCTACGCTCCCAACATGCAGGATTGCTAGTTGTACCTAAAATCTCTAAAAGTAGTATGGGAGGTAGAACCTTCAGTTATCAGGCCCCTCTCCTTTGGAATCATCTACCAGTCAGGGTTCGGGAGGCAGACACCCTCTCCACTTTTAAGAGTAGGCTTAAAACTTTCCTTTTTGATAAAGCTTATAGTTAGAACTGGATCAGGCTTGGACCAGCTTTTGTCATGCTGCTATAGGCCTAGACTGCCAGGGGAACTGGCACACTGACACTGGTATCCTAGCTCACCCCCTTCCCCCCCAAACTCCCTCATCACTTACTTTAACTCTGCCTGTCCCATTAAAGTTACTAACCATAGACCTTTCTGGAGTCCCTGAGCTCCCTTGTCTCGTATATTCCTCTGAGCTGCCGTAGTCGTCCTCCTGCTGCGGACGTTCTGGACTCCAGCTGATACGGACGTGCTGGACTCCAGCGGCAACAGCTTCTACGACTCGTCTCATCACTATCACCTCTCTCTCTTACTCCCCTCTATCTGTCTTTCCAGACCCAACTCGGTCGAGGCATGATGGCTGTCTAACATGAGTCTGGTCCTGCTGGAGGTTTCTGCCTGTTAAAAGGAAGTTTTTCCTCACCACTGTAACTAGCTAAATACTGCGATTATTTCCTGACATTTTGAGCTACCATGAACGTAGAAAGGCATTCAACATCTTACACATGTGTTTACAAATCTGAGTTTCCCGCGCCGTTCATGAATCTGGAGTGGAGTTTTAGTAGTGTGAGCTTTTATATGCAAATCTACACACAGAGTTACTCACGTTTCATGAATGAGACCCATTTTTTTTTCTAAAGCAGCAATTTTGAAGATATTTAGATTATGAGTCTTCCAATGAGAGGCACAGCTGACTTGATAGACAGGCGGGAACACTGTAGCTGTTGGCTAGGAGGCTCAAACTCCGCCTCTTAAAGTCACACTGGCTCAGCAGCAGCAATATGGCTGCAGCCGCCGATTGGCCTCAAAACAGCTCTTCAGAAACAGATGGGTGACGTCACGGATACTATGTCCATATTTCATACAGTCTATGCTCCAAGCAGTTACATCTCTGGACTGATCTTCTTCCATTTTTAAACTAAAAAGTAATGGCTCCAAAAGTGACTTTTTTTATATCGATGCGATGTTTACTTTCAGATATCTATCAAACTAAAAAGGCTTTTTTCTTGTCCATTCTGAGGCCTCTGCTATTCAACATCTACATGCTCCCCTTAGGTCAGATAGTAAGAAACAACAAAATAAAATACCATAGCTATGCAGATGACACACATATTTACATCACCATATCACCAGGGGATTATAGTCCCATACAAACACTGAGTAAATGCATTGAACAAATCAATGACTGGACGAGACAGAACTTTCTTCAGTTAAACAAAGAAAAAACTAAAATGATTGTTTTTGGAGGAAGAAAGGTTAAAGGTTACTGCTCAGCTCCAATCTGCACAGATGAAATGTTCAAACCAAGCCAGAAACCTTGGTGTAGTCTTAGACTCAGACCTTAATTTCAGCAGCCACATTAAGACCATTGTAAAGTCAAGCCTACTATCACCTTAAGAATATATCAAGGATTAAAGGACTTATGTCTCAGCAGGATGCAGAAAAACTCCTCCATGCATTTATCTTTAGCAGACTAGACTACTGTAACGGGGTCTTTACAGGACTCCCTAAAAAGTCCATCAGACGACTGCAGCTCATACAGAATGCTGCTGCTGGAGTCCTAACAAGGACCAAAAAAGTAGACCACATCACTCCAGTTCTTAGATCTCTACACTGGCTTCCTGTCTGTCAGAGAATAGACTTTAAAATCCTGCTGATGGTTTATAAAGCCCTGAATGGTTTAGGCTGATCTGCTGCTACTTTATGAACCACCTCGACCTCTGAGGTCATCAGGTTCTGGTCTGCTTTCAGTCCCTAGAGTCAGAATGGAACATGGTGAAGCAGCATTTAGTCATTATGCACCACATATCTGGAACACACTCCCTGAAAGCTGCAGGTCTGCTCCAACTCTCACCTCTTTTAAATCAAAGACTAAGACTTTTTTATTTGACACTGCCTTCCTATCTTAGCTCATTTTAATCCATTGTAAATCAAATTTTTAATGTAATTTTTAATATATTTCTAATTTTCCTTTTCTTTTCTGTTTTATTATATTTTTCATTTTAATTATGTTCCTTTCTGCTTGTCTGAATTTTTTCAATGCTTTTAATGTTTTAATGTAAACCACATTGAGTTGCCCTCGTGTATGAAATGCACTATACAAATAAAGCTGCCTTGCCTTGTCACCTTCTAATGTTTCATAAAAACTAAACCCCTCACATCTAGCATGAGTTTACAGTATGCCATGTTTGATGCTGTAAATGTAAGTGTCAATGGTTAATTTATGTTAGATATTTAATTCATACATGGACCTAGATTCAGTCGAATGCTTTTCTTGGGTTTTATAAATTAAACATTATCTGCATCTCCCTTTAGGGGAAGACTTGGCACATATCACAAATTCTTTCAAGATATGAATGAAGGATAAGGTAGCTGTGAGACCTCTAAATCAATATCAGTCATTTTGTATTCTATGTGTACCGTGTTGTCTGTTTATTCAATATTATATATTATATTTCTACCTCTGCAACTCTCCACTGCACTAATATCATATTATTTTAGCCTGTACATATTAGTCAAGCCTATTTGTTGTTTCTTTGTATTTATAGCTAAGGTTATTGTTATTATATTTTTATTTTATTTTTTATTGTAGTTCTTATTCTTATTCCTATTCTGCCTTGTACAAAGAGAGCACAGTTTACTGAAGTCAAATTCCTTGTGTGTTCAAGCATACTTGGCGAATAAAGCTGATTCTGATATGGTATTATATGAATCAGTGTTGTAGTACTCGAGTCCAGGACTCAGACTTGAGTCCGAGTCGAGTCACGTTTTGCAGGACTCGTGACTTGGACTTGGACTCGAGCGCTGATGACTCGGACTTGGGGTTGGACTAAAAGGACCCGGATGATAGAGAGGAGGACTCGGGCTTAAATATTGATACAGACTGTTTTAATGTTCATGTTAGATTTTGTATGTTTCATAAAATGTATTCCGTTCAGAGCGAGGGCTGGCATGAGTGTTCGCCTGCATGCGCGTTCACGTGACGTCTGCCAGGATTAAAAGACGCTACCAGCCGTGCATTTTTCTTTCAAAGATTTCACAGTAAATGCAGCGAGAGCAGAGCGACATGTTGGAGATTTAAGAGACCCATCAAGGAAAGAGACCAGCTCAAACTTTAACAGACATCTGTACAGGACGAACCCAAAAGTGAGAGAGATGCTAAAGTTTCTTGAGACCGTTCATCACTTTACTGTAGTGGTGCAACGGATCATCGTTGATCCGTGATCCGTACGGAAGCCTCTCCACGGTTCGGCACAGACGTGGTCCGCGGATCGGTTGATGAAAAAAGTTGCGCGTGTTCACTTGACACTTCGCGTGACACTCACTCGTCAAGCGCAGCGGTAGTCATGGCAAGTGAAGGAGCAGAGGAACTTGAAAACCCTCCTGCATCTCTTAAGTCACATGTATGGGAGCGTTTTGGGTTTCCCTGTGAAATACAGTGAATGCTGAATGTGCTTGAGCCACTTTATGAAATTCCCTTGCGCACCCGATAGACCAGAGGCCGTCAATACGCGGCCCGCATCCGGCTATTTGTGGCCCCCGAACTGTTATTCCTTCACTCTGTGTTTTGGTCGTGTCACTGCTCGTTTACCGGGACTTGTTTCCATGCCAACGATACGCAGAGAGGCTCTTACTGGGTCACTTAGAGTCCAACGCTGCAAGTGCAATTTTTAACTTTCACTTTCGTTTTTGGAGCAGTTCGCATGTTGGCACTTTGCCAGCTGTAGGACCCTAGAATGCATAAAAACGGTGTGTTCCAAGTTTGCAGCTCAAAGAAAAGTGGACGGTGAAAATCAGCGAATGAAATTAGAATGGAGTGAAACTTTTGAAGTTCCTCTGCTCCTTCACTTGCCATGCCATGAAATGCAGTAAATGAGGCAGGACGGCCCACAGATAGGGTGCTTTGCACATGCAGTACATTTTGAGTTGAATGTTGTTATTATTTAATGGGCAAAGTGTTTTACAAAATAAATGGAGGACAAAGTTATATTTGTCTTGTCTTCTTTTTTTTTTTTTTTTTTTTGCTGATCCGAAAAATGATCCGATCCGTGACTCAAAACCGTGATCCGATCCGAACCGTGAGTTTTTTGATCCGTTGCACCCCTACTTTACTGTGTTAGTATAACGGTAATATAAGAGACTAAAGTAACTAAACCAAAGTTATTAAAGCTGCTGTGAGGAACTTTGGATTTATATCAATTTTGGCGCCCCATTGTGGACAAAGTGATACCTCTTATCTCTTGTTCTATAGATGCAAACGTTGTGTTTTCAACAA
This sequence comes from Notolabrus celidotus, assembly GCF_009762535.1. Taxonomy (NCBI): domain Eukaryota; kingdom Metazoa; phylum Chordata; class Actinopteri; order Labriformes; family Labridae; genus Notolabrus; species Notolabrus celidotus. The sequence goes on along the minus strand of NC_048272.1, from coordinate 1,445,606 downwards.
AAACCTCACCTGCTGTCTTTTAACATTTATATGTATCACTCAATGTGATTATTTGCCATGAAAACAGACGAAAAGGAGTGTTTCTAAAGCCAAATGTCAATCATGTGGTCTGACACCTGACCCCTCAGAGTGGTTTAAGGGATTAAAAATGACAACAGAGAAGGTATCAGTGTTGTTGTTTATGGTTTTGTTTGCTTTTGAAGGTCATAAAGAGGCATCAATGTTGGTTTCAGTCTGTTTCTCAGCTGGTGAAAAACTCCTCATAGTGCCTTTAAGTTGTTTGATTTATTGTTAGTTTATTGGACACCGGCAGTGATCCCAGTGCAGCAGAATCTCTGAGCGCGTCCCCTCATCAACTGAAGCGCAGCTGAAGCGCATTTACGCACGTCACACAACGCTGTGACTTCATTCTTAAATTAATCTCCAGACACACCGGCCGGATTTCATTAGAATCTCACTGCAGTGGCAGTCAGACCTCGTCTATTTACTAAAATCCAAACTGAAAATCAAACCGGCCACAGCGCTGGGGGAGAGCGGATCGTACAGGATCAGACACATTTCAAATGTCCTGTAAAAACTTCAGATTCTCTGAAGTCTTAATAAACAACATAGATTCTCATGAAACAGTCTGTAGCGTCCTCGTGCTCTAACGTCTAACAACATCCACCTCTCCCTGTGTCCGCCCCTCCTATCTTATCTGCCCATCCAGGTGAAAACAATCAAACTGTCAAAATGCTTACTAAAATAAAATAATGATAATGCACATGACATTGCCCTTAATACAAACAACAACATATAAATGACATAAAGTAAAATGATTATGAATATATTAGAATCATTTATATTTATGGCATAAAATGATGGAAATAGCTCCAACACTAATGTTAATTAAATACATGTGTTTCCTACACATCCAAAAGGTCCCACACAGTCAGTCTAACAGTCAATAGTTTGGATTCAAACGGCTGCCCTCCTTGTAATATATAATATTATCAGTGAGGACTCGACTCGGACTCGGACTCCTATTTTTCTCTGGTGACTTTTTTTTTTTTTTCTTTTTAACCTTTATTTCACCAGGAATAGTCCCATTGAGATACAAAGTCTCTTTTACAAGGGAGTCCTGGCCAAGACAACAGCATAAAAAGTTTCACAAATACAACAGGACAAAACATACAGTGGCAAGTAACTATTACATTGATTTATAAATTAGCAGTGTTAAGCTTTAAAGGTGACATATCATGCAAAATTGACTTTTTAATGGTTCTTTACCTGAAATATGTGTCCCTGTCTACAAACCCCCCGAGAATGAAAAGAATCCATTCTGCCCCTGTTCTGATTTCTCCACCTTTCTGTAAATGTGTGTGAAACGAGCCGTTTCAGACTTCCGTGTTTCTGTTACGTAACAACAATATCCGGTCTGTCACGGAGTCAGAGCTCGGAGCTTGTTCAGCCCATAGACTGTATAAAATAATACTGAATCCCTCCTCCGTTTTTCATTCCCTGCACACATGTGTGCTAACAAGGAGCTTAGGAGGGAGGCATGCTAGTTGTAGGCTGTCTTAATAAACACAAAGGTCGGTTTTACTCCCCACGTCTGCAGATTTGAAGATCTAGTGGATGATTTTTATTTGTCATGGATAAGTGCTAGCGCTAATTAGCATAGCCACATAGCTATATGTTCATAGCTGTAGCTGTAGCTGTGTACCAGACACACGTCGACATTCTGACAAATAAAACAACAAGAAACACAGAATCTGTGACCAATCCTTCATAAAAGGTCCTGCTGCCTTTCTGGTAGAGGTCGGTTTTACTCCCCACGTCTGCAGATTTGAAGATCTAGTGGATGATTTTTATTTATCATGGATAAGTGCTAGCGCTAGTTAGCATAGCCACATAGCTACATGTTCGTAGCTGTGTACCATGACACACGTCGACATACTGACAAATAAAACAACAAGAAACACTAAATCTGTGACCAATCCTTCAGAAAGGTCCTGCTGCAGGCGCCTCTCCGTCAGGATCAGATTCTGGATCAGATTCAGAGGGTTGAAGTAACGTGATCTCTGAGCAGCCGTGTATATTCAGCCAACATGTAAACATTAGATCAACGTGCTGGAGAGCCGAGGCACATCCACTTCCGGAGGGGGCGTGGTCAGAGGGAAAACAGAGTGTTCTGATGAGGACTGAAGAAGAGGACTTTTCAGGCAGACCAAAATCTGATTTTAAAGTGTTTTTTTGAGCATAAACTTTAAAGACATGTTTTGGGGACCTCTTAGACCAATATATATATTGATGAAAAAAGCGTGATATGTCCCCTTTAAAACATGTGCACAAGCTGATCAGATCATCCTTTATCCTGGTTTTAAAATCCTCCAATCGAATTAAACAATACAGTTTCAGGCGACCCTGAAGCTCAAACCAAGAAGAGGGAGCAAAGACATTAAAAGCACTTTTACCAAAGACAGAGTGAGTCAGAGGAATGACAAGAAGAATTTGTCCATGGGACTGAAGGTGACAGCCACTGACAACTTTTGGAGTCAATGAAGAAGACGGCAGCTCCTGGAGTACGGCCTTATAAAGAAAGACATACCAATGCTCCATTCTTCTGTTGTGTAAGGAAGACAAGCCCACCTTCTCATACAAGATACAGTGATGTGTGCGGAAACCTAAACCAGAAACAAACCGCAATGCAGCATGGGACACAGAGTCCAACATTTTCAGAGAGGCTGAGGAAGCATGCATGTAAAGAACATCACCATAGTCAATTACAGATACAAAGGTTGCTAGAATGAGCTTTTTACGCGCAGCAAAGGAAAAACAGCGTCTGTTTCTATAAAAGAAACCCAACTTCACCCTCAGTTTTTTAGTAAGACTCTCAATATGATGATTAAAAGAAAGATTTTCATCTAAGAGAAAACCCAAGTATTTAAATGTTGGGACACATTCGATTTCCTCATTTGTGGAGGTGAAAATCTTAGACTCATTTTTCACCGTCCTCTTGGACTTGGAGAAATACATCACCTTAGTCTTGTCAGCATTTAAAACCAGCCTTAGTTTACAAAGATTCATTTGTACTGTGTTAAATGCAGCTTGCAGTTTGCTAATTGCACTTGATACGGACGACGCTGAAGAGTGCAAAACGGTGTCATCAGCATTAAAATGAAACTTTGCATCCATTACATTTTTACATAAATTATTGATATAGATGACGAATGAGATAGGACCCAATATGGACCCTTGCGGGACACCATTTGTTACATTCATATGGTCAGACTTGGACTCGGACTCGGACTCAAACACAGAGGACTGAGGACTCGACTCGAACTCGGATTTGGGGACTCGACTACAACACTGATATGAATCAATCAAATGTTGTAACAGGTTTAGATTAACTCATTTGAAGCTTTTTCAATGCTAAAACCTTGAAAACTTCCCATTTATCAGGGTCACTGGTGTTTTTCCATGCACACAGGCTTTATAGACCAGGAAAGGTTAGGAAACTGTAAATGTGTCCTTTGCAAAAAGCAGAGAAATGGATCAAACCTTGAGGGAGGTAAGATATTAGGGTTATTGAGCTATAAAACAATACAAAGAGAGACATCACAACCTCCTCACTCACTCTCACACAACCTTACACCAGAATTCAAAAAGTGCTATTGCTTTCCAACACCTCATAATCCCCGACATCGCACTGCAGTTACTGTTGCATAAGCATGTCGACAAACCAGTAAACATGCAAACTTGATATTGCTTTTTGGAGGATACATAAAATATTTATCAAGCAACTGGGACTCCCTAAACCACAGTGCTGAGTAATTATAAACAAATTGCTTCAAATGTTCTCCCAAGAAACACACGTATGCATTTTAACAGAGGGGGCTGGAGCAGAAAGGCTTGCAGCAGCAACTCTGGAGGTGTTTCAGAGTCTGCTGTAATATATTCTATTACACCCAAAGCCACAATTTGATCCTATTACATAATTAGACAGAGACTGCAGAGTTAAGAGAGGCTGTAAAGGAATTGTGTTGGCTGTTCTCAAATGAGGTTGGGGTCACATTCTGCAGACCATAGTTAGAGTTGATTTAATTCAGCCTTTGAATGGAAATAATAATGTCTTATGTGTTTGTTTTCTGGGTTTGGATACACAAAGGCTAAATAGAACTTATGCAAACAACTTGGAAAAGAGCCGCTTAATATAATTACTGAGCATGTAAATGAGAAAACCTCATCCACCCACGAGGTGCATTTTAATGCAATATTAGCATATGCAGGCTATACAAGAGGATACACAGGAGGCACCACAGGAGTGAACACATACACACAGGATAACTTTCCTCTCTGGTACCTGTGGCTGTGATGCCTTTGGGCTCTAACACCTCAGTGTTGACTCAGTGCTTTTCAGCCACATTACACATGACAACACAACGTTGACTTTCTGCACAGAGAAAACACTCCAGGTAGAGACATCTTGTCCTCATGGACATTTTAAATCCAAGGTATACAGGAGAATCCTGTCGCAAGTCTGAAAATGGGTAGTGAGGAGAGCTTGCTTTCATTTCTAGTGATTTACAACTGAAATGTCTGAAAGGCTAGGTAGATGGCTTTTAAAGGGATATTTCAGTTTTTTTTAAGTGGGGTTGTATGAGTTAAAGTACACTATTGCAGCAATCATAGTTGTTAAAGCAGTTTCTTTCAGACAGCTGAAAATATTACATGTGTGGTTTTTTTTTTGCCATCTTGTTTGAGGGCTGTAGGAACTATTTGTCACTTGAGCACTTCCACATTAGAGTTTTGTAGTTCTTTGTCATAACAGTAAGTAAATGTATTGCCATTTCCTATAATTAGTGTCACCAACATTCAAGTCAACTGTTACTCAAGCTGACAGCGACAGAAGAAGAAAAAAGACTAACATCAGTTAAAGGGATATTTCAGTTTTTTTGAAGTGGGGTCGTATGAGTTACAGTACACTATTGCTCCTGTTAGCTACAATGAGTGCCGGTGAGCTCTTCCCCTTTAATGAGAAAATTCCCAGAGGACCTGCAGAGAAGCTAGGCTACAATTCTCTGCAGACGGGGCCTCCTATTTCATGTAATTTCACTAAAGTTAAGAAAATATGGTCCAGGCACTCATCACGGTGCAAATGCATGAACCAGTAGAAAAAATTGGAGCTCTTCAGTTTGCCGTCAGAAACCCCCTTTGTTTTGTTTTGGGACTATTTTCAGACGCACCTCGCAGACCGGTGTTCTTCCGCTGCATGAGCACGGATACACGCCAATCAGCTGTTTGGATCAACAAGCATGTAGCATTTTTAGCAGTAAACACTTTTAGGAACAAAAACTACAAACTGCAGAAATGAGGGATTCTGACAGCGATCACTCATCATCCAGAGTTCCCTGCCTTACAGGAGGTTTGCTTGTTTGAACAGCCAGGATAAAGACAGGTACGTCCCATCATTTAAATGTGCAGAAAAGTGAGTTTAATTCACTCTAAAGACCGATACTTGATCCTGCTACGTGCTTGTTGATCCAAACAGCTGATCGGCGTGTATCCGTGCTCATGCAGCGGAAGAACACCGGTCTGAGAGGTGCGTCTGAAAATAGTCCCAAAACAAAGACTGACGGCAAACTGAAGAGCTCCAGTTTGTTCTACTAGTGCATGCATTTGCACCGTGATGAGTTCCTGGAACATATTTTCTCAACTTTAGCGAAATTACATGAAATAGGAGGCCCCGTCTGCAGAGAATTGTAGCCTAGCTTTCCTGCCGGTCCTCTGGGAATTTTCTCATTAAAGGGGAAGAGCTCACCGGCACTCATTGTGGCTAACAGGAGCAATAGTGTACTGTAACTCATACGACCCCACTTAAAAAAAACTGAAATATCCCTTTCATTCATTGTTTGCTGTAAACCAGCTCTATTGACTTTGAAGTAAGCTGAAACCTTCAGTATTAAAAAATGAAGTCAATGTGTGTGTGAAAAAGCTGCAGTTCTTTGAGAGTCCACTTGAGACGAGCTAGAAAAGGCCAAGTCTCCATTAAGCCCCTTATTAAAATGTCCAGTCTTACAGCAACAATAAACATAATTACAGCCAGGTTCAAAAAGCAGTTTTGGTCTTCCTAGTTAATTTCTCTCTAAATAAAAGAATAGTTTTTATGACAGTGGAGGTACCACTTTGTCCTAGTAGGCGCCCCCCTGTGAGTGGAGTTTTAAGCAGAGATAGCACTGCTGAGATGGCCACTGCCATCTTTAGGCTTCACAACAGCAATGGTCTGCTTTGAGAGGCTTCACTAAGATGGTAAACATATGTATTAAATAACAAAAAAGGAAATAAAGCTCAACAAAAAATGACTGCTCTGCACAAGAAACATTGCAGCTGCATTTTCACACATTATACAAAGCCCTTTGTACTCTGTTGGCACTCTATCTGCACTGCATACTGCAGCCATGCTATATGGAAAGAATGGCTTTGCTCAGAGGATGATGAGGGTCAAAAGGTCATGCATAATAAGCCTCAGGGATCGTTTGCCTCTGCATGTTTATACTTGCAGGCTCACTGGACATAATGTCAAGAGCAGGCGTGAAGCAAAAACAGGGTTTAAAACTATAATTTATGAGCTATACATTCACAATGTGCATTCATTCTGCCTCTTGTTTAACCCAACCCTGCTGACCTCATGAACTGAGTGTCAAGAGCCGCCCAACATAGGAAAAAATGTGATAATTGAATCATGAGCTGGCCTCAGGCTGGAGCAACCACTCTAAAACCATGATACACCCTCTACAAACAATCACTGAAATCTCTGGATAAAAAAAACAAGGAACTACCACCAATGTAACATCATTAAGACATATAACTTAATGAGCTTTGACAGCTTTCTTTGTTATGCAGATAGGTGTCTGATGTATAAACTAATGCATGATCAGGCCCCACCACCTCCACTTAAACAATGTGTGTTACTCTGCAGGAACAATCTTAGGGAGACCAGGGCATCAGCAAGAGGAGACTGTTCAGCTAAACGTAGGAAGACTGCATTTGGACAGTCTGCATTTTCAGTCAGAGCTGCAGGAAAATGGAACTCAATCCTGACTCACATTAGAGACTGTGCAAGCCTCAGTGTTCTTAAAAGTAAACTGAAATTATGGCTCAAGGAAGAACAATCATGTGCTCATCTGAATGCATCAAACTAGAGACAATGAAATGTAATTTTAAATGTGTTGTTATTAGTGATGGACTGTGTTGAGTAGCCTATGTATTGTTTTAAAGGTGACATATTGTGCTCTTTTTCATTAAAATATATTGGTCTAAGAGGTCCCCAAAACATGTCTTTAAAGTTTATTGCTCAAAAAAACACTTTGAAATCAGATTTTGGTCTGCCTGTAAACCCCTCTTTTTCAGCCCTGCTCAGAACAGGCTGTTTTCTGTGTCTGTGCCTTTAAATGAGAATGAGCTCTCTGACCACGCCCCCTCGGGAAGTGGATGACGCCTCCTCGGCTCTCCAGCACGTTGATCTAATGTTTACATGTTGGCTGCTCACAGACCCGCGTTACTTCAACCCTCTGAATCTGATCCAGGATCTGATCCTGATGGAGAGGCGCCTGCAGCAGGACCTTTCTGAACCATTGGTCACAGATTTAGTGTTTCTTGTTGTTTTATTTGTCAGTATGTCGACGTGTGTCTTGGTACACAGCTACAGCTACGACATGTAGCTATGCTAACTAGCGCTAGCACTTTTCCATGAAAAATAAAAATCATCCACTAGATCTTCAAATCTGCAGATGTGGGGAGCAAAACCGACCTTTGTGTTTATTAAGACAGCCTACAACTAGCATATTTCAGGTAGAGAACCATTAAAAAGTCCATTTTGCATGATATGTCACCTTTAAATGCTAGTATGTTTTTTTTATCATTTGTATTGTACATTTCTTTACATCTTCCTGCCCAGGGACCACAGATAAAAATTAGCTTATAGCTAACTCTGGCTTGACAGTTTTTGTTTTGCATGGCTCCTGTCAAATAAACTAATAAATAAATAAATAATATATTTTCTGAAATATATATTGCAATACAAAAAAAGACATTACCTCTGTGTAGTCTACTTTTTTTAACATGTCCATGTGTATTTACTCAGTGTAACCAGCTCCATGACTGTAACATTTAAGGACAAAAGCTCACCATCTATAAAGAGCTTTGACTCACTCAGGAATACGACGCATGTGTGCTGCAGGAGTAGTGGCTAAAAGTAAACACTGTCTGTGACACATTTGCTCATTGGGAAGTCTGTGCATGTGACCAAATTGTTAACAGTAGCTGCATCTAATACATCTTTACAAGCAGGTGTAAAGCAGACAGTCTCTACTTAGAAGAAAGGTTTCTTAACACTGTGCTCTGTTGAAAACAGTGTGCACGTGTGTTGAGATATGAGTGGCATGCTATGTTCCAGTTCATGTAGATACACACAATGAATGCAGCTTTATTTTTAAATAAGTCTCAGGAATGTTGGCATTTTTGGAGTTGGAACATTTAAAGCTAGGGTTGGTAGTCTCGGAAAACCGGCATGAATTTGAATGTAGCTTTTCCTCATGACTCCGTCTAACCCCTCCCCTCCTCCCTCGGAGCTCCTCCAAAACGACGCCCCCCCGCTCACATGCACGAGCACCGCTGATTCTGGAGCATATGATGGTGACTGATTCAAAACCGGTCCTCACCAAAACATTCTCATAGTGAAAGTTAAAAACACAAACAAACATGGCTGCTGTTAGCACTCACAACTGTCATTCTAGCATTATCCAGTTGTACTGGTGACACGATATCAGGAGAAAAGTTATAACACATATATAATACTGTAACAGCTCTACTGTTTGTTAAACTTGTTCAGTGTAGATGTTCTTAATTCCTACAGTGTTGACAGTCAGTGAAGGCATCAGGAGAGGTGTAGAGTGTGTGAGCGGGAGAGAGGAGAGACAAGAGGAGAAGTTCTTCATTCATTCAAACATTGATTGTTGCTTTGTTGGTTGGCGGGATCACGGCCGACAGTGACCGGTTATTAAAACTCAACGTGTTCACCAATCGGCTCGTCATCACTACAGCGTCTGGACAGACGCTACAATAAATATATATTTTCTGTAGGACTTACTGAACGTCATTAATTATTCTGCTTGTTGGTGAGAGCTTTTTAGACTCTGATCCGGACTACAGTCCTGAGCAAAGCACCTCATCAGGTCAGAGGGGACAGGCCCGAGGACGAGCGAGAGGGGCAGTAAATAGAGTCAGGGGAAGTAGAGGCAGGAGACGGGGACTCGGAGGAGTGAACGCTGGGGAAATGTACGCGCAGGAGGAGGGCAGAACGGCTGGACGGGATTTGATTGGTTTAAAATTTGGGGAGCCAAAACACGGTGATTGGTTGGTGTTTTCCCAGGTTTACTCCGGATGTAGATAGCAGCTTTTTTTCACTCTTTTTTAGGAACACATCATGTATTGATTACCATCAGGACATAAAGATCATTTTAACCAGTATGACAAAAAGTGGATCTAAATCTGAACACCAACCCCAGCTTTAAGGTTTGAAGAAAAATATCCTCTTAATCTATTTCACAATGTAAAAGCAGGCAGCATTCACTTAGGCACTCAGACACACACACAAGCACACACACCTGTGTCAGCTCTTGTTGCTCCAAATCCCATTTTTTGATGCCGTTATCTCTCGACCCGCTGAACAACACATCTCCATTTACAGCCAAACACTCGATACCGTCGTAATGGGGCGGCTCAAAGTTGTGAGCTGGACCTACATTGCCCAGAGTCCCCTCTGCTACGTCGAACACCTAAGAAGAGACACAAAAAAGACATTACAGATCCGTCTGTATATGTGACACTGAAGTAAAGTCTCAATGTGTGAGTGTGTGCAGATGCTACCTTGACATAGTGGTCTTTGGAGCCAGTGATGACTTGGTCTTTGCCCAGCAGAGACTGTCCAACTGTCAGACACATGACCGAGCCGATGTGACCCATCAGCCTCCCCATCGCTTGCATCCTGAACACACACACACACACACACACATTCACGCACACACAGGAGCAGACAGACACGCAGCAAAAAAAGGCGAAGCAAAGGTCCGTGAAATGCATTACTTACAAGGATCTGATTTTCAAGATGCCAGTTTTACTGAATGAAACCGCTTTCCGTCTCAAGAGTAAAACCGCTGAGACATAGCAGCGCCAAAGGCTGGGATGATACTGAAGAAATGTTTAATACATTCATTTTTCATTTCTGGGAGTTGTTATGCATCGTTAAATTGGTCTGAGGCCTTCAGCGTAGACTGTCTGCTTCAATCTGTTGATCATTTCCCTCTGGAAACATAAAAGCTGTAGAGAGGACAGTTTTTCCACAAGATATCAGGAACAGAAAACCTGCTCATGTTCACTCTTGAAACCAGTTCCTGTACCTTTCTTTTTACAGCCCTAGTGTTTAATAACATCAACCAAATTAATATATACATCCATCTGTGTTATGAAGAATTAAGAGCTCACTTTACTGAAACTACCTGCATGAATGATCCAATAAGTGCAGGAATGGCTGAGCATATAAATGAGTATATTCATCATTATTAATAATATATGAATGAGTAAAATGTACTGAACATTAGATGAGTATTTGAGTGAATAAATGAATGAATCATACCGATTGAGGTCCCACATGCGAACAGTGTTTCCAGCAGCAGCATAGAGCACAGATCCTGACGGGTTGAGGGAGATCTGGTTGATCTGACACTCTCCCTGGGCAAAGGTTATAGTGCGGGTTGTGGTTCCTGCACATGCATCCCCAGAGACCACCTGCCCTGATGAACTGTGGGGGTAGAGAGAAGCCAAAGAGTGGGTTTAGAATCAGAGGGAAATAAAGGGGGGGAAAGATAGAGGCAGAGAAGTTCATTTCTGTTAAATTCTGCTTTAACTTCCTCTGTTTGCATTTTATCACATTTCCCCTCACTGTATTCATACTTCTTTACTTAAAGGTGACATATCATGCAAAATCGACTTTTTAATGGTTCTCTACCTGAAATATGTGTCCCTGTCTACAAACCCCCTTAAAATGAAAAGAATCCATTCTGCCCCTGTTCTGATTTCTCCACCTTTCTGTAAATGTGTGCTGAAACCAGCCGTTTCAGTTTTCAGTGTTTTTCATACGTCACAACGCCATCCGGTCTGTAACAGGAAGTCAGAGCTCGGAGCTTGTTCAGCCCATAGACTGTATAAAATACAACTCAACCCCTCCTCCGTTTTTCATTCCCTGCACAAATGTGTGCTAACAAGGAGCTTAGGAGGGAGGCATGCTAGTTGTAGGCCGTCTTAATAAACACAAAGGTCGGTTTTACTCCCCACGTCTGCAGATTTGAAGATCTAGTGGATGATTTTTTATTTATCATGGAAAAGTGCTAGCGCTAGTTAGCATAGCCACATAGCTACATGTTCGTAGCTGTGTACCAAGACACACGTCGACATACTGACAAATAAAACGACAAGAAACACTAAATCTGTGACCAATGGTTCAAAAAGGTCCTGTTGCAGGCGCCTCTCCATCAGGACCAGATTCTGGATCAGATTCAGAGGGTTGAAGTAGCGCTGGTCTGTGAGCAGCCGTGTATATTCAGCTAATATGTAAACATTAGATCAATGTGCTGGACAGCCGAGGCCACACCCACTTCCTGAGGGGGCGTGGTCAGAGAGCTCATTCTCATTTAAAGGCACAGACACAGAAAACAGCCTGTTCTGAGCAGGGCTGAAAAAGAGGGGTTTACAGGCAGACCAAAATCTGATTTCAAAGTGTTTTTTTGAGCAATAAACTTTAAAGACATGTTTTGGGGACCTCTTAGACCAGGCATGTCCAAAGTACGGCCCGGGGGCCAATTGCGGCCCGAGGTCCATTTATTTATGGCCCCAAGCTTCCATCTTAAATTGTGTTATTTATAGCACAGAAATTTATCACATTCTAAATCATCTGTACATTTGCAGTTTCTTTCAAACTCACAAACAAAACTAAAGTCAATCCAGAAATGTCTCAAAAAGCTTCATATGGACTACCTGTCTAAAGCCAAAGCACTGGGAATTCATCAAGACGGCAATAAAGAAGAAACACAAGAACTCTTAAAGCTGACAGTTTTTCAAATTAATGTTTTCATCATGATGTGAAAATGTTCTTGATGAACACTAAAAGTTCAGAAGACACAAAAGAGGACACAAGACAAGATCAAAATTATGAGATTGTACAGAAAAGGCCAAATTAGGTGCTTAAAAAATGTTCAGAACTCAGGGAAATAATGATTTTGTTATTAAAATGTTGTCTGCTGGTCAGAAGAGTCTTAAAAACAACATGAAAAAGAAGTGTGATGAAATCCACATCGTGATCCTGCCATAGGAAAATAATGAGACAATATTTTTCCCACATTGCCCGACCCAATGAAAAAACATTTTCCTCCAGAAGAAGATAACGTTTGCTAATCTTTACATGGTACTTCCTCGTTACTGTTTTATTGAGAAAACATTTAAAATAATTGTTATTAAATATTTCATATATAACTTTTAGGATTCCTAAGTCTCAGTAGGAGCCACTGGCCCTGAGGTATTCTGACAACATCAAATGTGGCCCTCTTTGAAAAAAGTTTGGACACCCCTGTCTTAGACCAATATATTTTGATGAAAAAGAGCACAATATGTCACCTTTAACACATGGAGCACACCCCCCTAAGTCACTTCCTTTAAACATCTCCTAAGCTGAGTTTTTCTAGCTGCACTGCTCAAATCTGTTATATTTAGCCCATTCCATGAGGAAACTTACGTTAGCGTTCGGATACATTTGGCAGAGTCACGGATGTCCCACACCTTGATGTAGGATGTGGAGACAGAAAAGACCAGACAGGAGGCGGGACAATATTTGACTGACACCACATTGTTTGGGTGGCCTTTGAGGGTGACGATCTCCTGACCGGTCACCAGGTTCCACATCTTACAGGTACGATCTGAAGGAGGGGGAAAGGGAAGTTTAATTTGATTGAACAGCAGCATGGTTTGATACTTACTTACTTAATTCTGTTCTTGCTATCATTTTTTCTTCTCCCTGCTTCATTCTACAGTCATGGCCAAAAGTTTTGAGAATGACACAACTATTCATTTTCACAAAGTCTGCTGTTTCAGTTTTTATAATGGTAATTTGCATATACTCCAGAATGTTATGAGGAGTGATCAGTTCAACTGCAATTAATTGCAAACTCCCTCTTTGCCTTGAAAATGAACTTTATCACCAAAAACACATTTCCACTGCATTTCAGCCCTGCCACAAAAGGACCAGCTAACATCATTTCAATGACACACAGGTGTCACACACATTAACACAGGTGTGGGTGTTGATGAGGACAAGGCTGGCGATCAATCTGTCATGATTGAGTGACTGGACACTTTAAAAGGAAGATGGTGCATGACACCATTGTGCCTCATCTGTTAGCCATGGTTACCTGCAAGGAAACACGTGCAGCCATCATTGCATTGCACAAAAAGGGCCTAACAGGGAAGTTTATAGCAGCGAGTAAGATTGCACCTCAGTCAACCGTCTATCGAATTATCAAGAACTTCAAGGAGAGAGGTTCAATTGTTGCCAAACAGGCTCCAGGGCGCCCAAGAAAGTCCAGCAAGCGCCAGGACCGTCTCCTGAAGGTGTTACAGCTGCGGGATCGGGCCACCACCAGTGCAGAGCTTGCTCAGGAATGGCAGCAGGCAGGTGTGAGTGCATCTGCACGCACAGTGAGGCGAAGACTTTTGGAGGAAGGCCTGGTGTCAAGGAGGGCAGCAAAGAAGCCACTTCTCTCCAGTAAAAACATCAGGGACAGACTGATATTCTGCAGAAGGTACAGGGACTGGACTGCTGAGGACTGGGGTAAAGTCATGTTCTCTGATGAATCCCCTTTCCGATTGTTTGGGGCATCTGGAGGAAGGCTTGTTCGGAGAAGACGAGGTGAGCGCTACCATCAGTCCTCTCTCTTGCCAACAGTGAAGCATCCTGAGACCATTCATGTGTGGGGTTGCTTTTCGGTCAAGGGAGTGGGCTCTCTCACAATCTTGCCTAAAAACACAGCCATGAATAAAGAATGGTACCAGAACGTCCTCCGAGAGCAACTCCTCCCAACCATCCAAGGGCAGTTTGGTGATGAAGAATGCCTTTTCCAGCATGATGGAGCACCTTGCCATAAAGCAAAAGTCGTAACAAAATGGCTCGGGGAACAAAACATTAAGATTTTGGGCCCTTGGCCAGGAAACTCCCCAGATCTTAATCCCATTGAGAACTTGTGGTCAATCCTCAAGAGGCGGGTGGACAATCAAAAACCCACAAATTCTGACAAACTCCAAGCATTGATTATGCAAGAATGGACTGCCATCAGTCAGGATTTGGTCCAGAAGTTGATTGACAGCATGCCAGGGAGAATTGCAGAGGTCTTGAAAAAGAAGGGTCAACACTGCAAATATTGACTTATTGCATGAATTCTGTGTAATTCTCAATAAAAGCTTTTGATACTTATGAAATGCTTCTAATTGTATTTCATTATATCATAGAAACATCTGACAAAAACACCTAAAAACCCTGAAGCAGCAGACTTTGTGAAAATGTAATATTTGTGTCATTCTCAAAACTTTTGGCCATGACTGTACTTGTCAGCTATTTGTTTTAAAAATGATAAAAGTACAGAGAAAGATAGAAAACACTCATTAAAGGAATGATTCAGAATGGGAATATTTAAAAAGTTAGTCAAGGCCCTAGCTTAGCATCACTTGTTATGCTAAGCCTTGGTGCTAAAAAAGGTAATGAGCAGGGGAGAATAAATATTTTAATAAATGTTTAAAAAGAAAACAGAAATTCATTCGACATTTATGATTCTAAAAAGTAAAGAGGGCTTGTTTGGAATTTTGGGAATTAAATTATTTCTTTTCTACAAGAGAACTCGATGAGAAACCTGATACCACTCACACAAATGCAAGCTACAAAAACTACTAAAACCCAGCTAGCTTAATTTAGCATAACATATCAGGAAAAAGGGGAAATGGTTAGCTTAGCTTTATGAAAAGGTGACTCAATGTGTCTACCAAAGCCTCTTTATACCGCCAACACTTGTTTACATGCAATATTCTAATCTTTTAATCAATACTTCAAACATCAAAAGTGATGTCATTTATATACCTTCAATGTATAATGTGATAGACCAACAAGACAAGCTTGTGGCTACTAAGCTAGCAGTTAGCTAATCTAATCACCTCCTTTAACCCAGCTTATTTCTTAGTAGACATGTTTGTTGTATTAATCTTTTTATTTGACTCCTAAAAAAAGAACATATGAGCCCTTACTCAGAAGTTTGAACTTGTGTCATGTTGAAATGTCAGTTTTTAAGTTATTGTGCTAAAAAAAAAGGTAAGATTGATTGAAAAAATGCTTCTGCTGTGTTTCTCTGAATGTGTGGCTGATTTTCATTACTAATTGTTAATTTTGTATATTGTTATGTTATTTTATTTTTAGTATCAAGTATTGTCTTTATATGTATATGACACCCTCTCCACTTTTAAGAGTAGACTTAAAATTTTCCTTTTTGATAAAGCTTATAGTTAGAGCTGGATCAGGCTTGGACCAGCTTTTGTCATGCTGCTATAGGCCTAGACTGCCGGGGGAACTGGCACACTGACGCACTGGGATCCTAGCTCACCCCCTTCCCCCCAACCCCTTCATCACTTACTTTAACTCTGCCTGTCCCATTAAAGTTACTAACCATAGACCTTTCTGGAGTCCCTGAGCTCCCTTGTCTCGTAGATTCCTCTGAGCTGCCGTAGACGTCCTCATGCTGCAGACGTTCTGGACTCCAGCTTATACGGACATGCTGGACTCCAGTGGCAACAGCTTCTACGACTCGTCTCATCACTATCACCTCTCTCTCTTACTCCCCTCTATCTGTCTTGTCTTTCCAGACCCAACTCAGTCGAGGCATGATGGCTGTCTAACATGAGTCTGGTCCTGCTGGAGGTTTCTGCCTGTTAAAAGGAAGTTTTTCCTCGCCGCTGTAACTAGCTAAATACTGCGATGTGCAATGCTCATGATGGATTAAGGTGGGGTCAGACTGAGTCTTACCCTGTCTTGAAGTTGGGTCTCTGTTCATAATTTGACATAGAGTGGTCTAGACCTCCTATGTTTGTAAAAGCGTCTTGAGATAACATTTGTTGTGATTTGGCGCTATACAAATAGAGATTGATTGATTGATTGATTGATTGATTGATTGATTGATTGATTGATTGATTGATTGATTGATTGATGTGTCAATTTAGTATTTTTTTAATTCATTTTTTATATTAGAGCACTATTTGGGTGGAGGCTTCAAACAAGCTCTCTGAGTTTTCTGCCTCTTCCTGCACAGTATATTATTTATCTTTGCTTTTTTTTTTTGTATGTATTTTCTTTTAATTCTGCAAATAAAAAAATAAAAAAATAAAATAAAAAAAGGCTTTAACAATTACATATGCAACAGTATGTTGTTATGGAAACAGCAGTAAATAAGCTTGCATGCTAAGCTATTTAAGGTCATTTAATACTTCATATAAAAGTGTCACCAGTTTAGTAAGAGGGTGGTGTACCTTTGGATCCAGTGAATAGCAGCTCATCTGTAGCATCCACACACAGGACCGGCTTTGAATGGCCCTCAGCTACAGAAACACTCTGCAGGGGCGCTGTCCGACCCCCCTTCACACCCCCGATGGGATTGATCACCCCCCTATAAATCACATACAGGGTATCAGTCACTGAAATATGCAACCAGCAGGGCTGTTTCTTTGTCT
This sequence comes from Notolabrus celidotus, assembly GCF_009762535.1. NCBI lineage: Eukaryota > Metazoa > Chordata > Actinopteri > Labriformes > Labridae > Notolabrus > Notolabrus celidotus. The sequence continues at coordinate 1,428,755 of NC_048272.1, read as the reverse complement.
CAAACATATCTGCAGATGCTTACACTTTAAATCACAGGCCGATCACAAACATGCATAAAAGAATGCAAATATTATTCATTGTAAAGTGTCAATACAAACCCATAAAAACATCACTGGATACAAATGTACTCCCCTGTGAAGAAACATGGGTACTATCAACACATATGCACACATCTTACTGCTGGTTTGCTTAGCCCACCTGCTCCATCTCTCAGGCCTGCTTCAATTCCCTCTTAGCTCTCTTTTTGGGGAACAGCCCAATTAAGACACTACAGTAGTGAGAGCTGTTTTTCTATTCAACTTGTCTGTCTGCCTCCTCTTTCTCACTCTAACACACACACACACACACACTTCCACACACTTCCACACTCAAATGTACAAACCCACACAGCCCCAAGTATAACATAGGAACTCCATCTCTGTTCCCCACACACTCCACAATCTATGTCCCATTGACAGACCAGAGTCCCAAAGTGCCTGGAGAGCAGTCAGCGGACTGAAACAAAGCCGACAGAGGGTGTGAGAAGAAGAGGGAGGAATGTGGGAAAATTGGTCCCTGGTGGGCTTCCTAATAACACCAGTGGTGGTTGGTGAGTGAGAAAGCGTGAGGGAGGTAGAGAGGGAGAGCTGGAGGATGTGAGGAGAAAGAAGAGAATCTGTGATAACACACAAAACTCTGGGCAGGTCTGTTTGCAAAGACGTGAAAAATACAGGAGTGTGTTTGAAACATATGGTAGCATGCTTATCTGCAGTGCCTGCAAATAACTGGAATGACGTCCCAGAGTGAAAACAAACACAAACACATCAAATCAAATCAAATCAAACCGAAATACCAACAACACTTCATGTTATGCTTTCTTTACCGTGCATAGAAATGCCAACAAAAATCAAACTCTCAGTCATCAGCCAGTGAAAAATATTTCATGCATCTCATAAATCTCATAAAACACAAGAGAGAAC